>NW_007734268.1:61474-61904 GCF_000696425.1 Galeopterus variegatus | reverse complement strand
TAAAGGCAAAAACTGTCAGACATGAAGGTGTCTCTTTTTATAAAGTTTAGATGCATGTATTAATGAGACAAAACTTTCATCATAGCAATTGAAATCATTGGATTTTTTGCCCGAGGAAGCATTGCATAAAGGCTATGTTTGAAAGGAACTGTTTTTCACAGGAATTAGAGCACAACATAAATTCATTGTTATTTGAGTTGTTGTTGAGTTTCATTTTGGGAACCTTAGAGAATTTGTTTCCTCAATGTGTAAATTAAATTTTCTGAAGACACACTAATTAGTAAATATTAATTTGCAGTCCATTTTATTTATTTCACAATAGTCCTTCTCTTCCTCCCTCCCATCTTCAGGGAATACCCAATTGTATCTTAGCATCTTTTTTTAGTATTTGACCTCAATGGCCTATGATGAAAAGGATTTTGAACATACA
>NW_007734268.1:58352-61126 GCF_000696425.1 Galeopterus variegatus | reverse complement strand
TAGCATCTTTTTTTAGTATTTGACCTCAATGGCCTATGATGAAAAGGATTTTGAACATACAATGAAAAAATAATTACATCTCTTAGTATATGGAACTGTAATACTATGAAATTGATTGTTTTCCCCCAGTGAAATAAGGATTTGATTTGTGAACCGAATGAACACTTGCTCAGATATTTTCTTGAGGCAGCTTGTTGAAAGTATGGATAAGATCTGCTTTCAAAAGTGGGATACAGAATTTAGAGTTTTACTTTAAAATACTGTGCAGGGTAGTAAACGGGCTATTTTCCTTTTTGTTCTTCAGGCAGCGGGAGCGATTCGACCTCTTGTATCTACTGTCATCAGTCCATCTGCTGATGGTTGTTTAGACCACTCACTAGAACGTGCCAGACACAGAGCAAGTGAAATGCCACAGGCCTTTTTATTTGATGTGATCTATGAAGCCTATCAGCAGGTAAGAATCCTGGCTTTTTGAAAAAGCTGCTATTTATGTCGGTGGTTCTTCAAACTACCTCCACATTTGGAGAATTTTTAGAACTCATGGGATATAGCTGTATCAAAAGGCTAATATTTATTACAGTGAAGTAGTAAGTATACACAGTTGGATCAGAAGAGAAAGAGCCACAGGCCTGCTATGGTAAATTTTCTGCATAGCTGAGTAGACATGTTGTTTATTAAAGTTTTAGTAGCTTCTTTTAAAATACCAAATATTTCATGTTACTGAATTACCTTTGTTTGTTTTTTTATTTTGGAAACTCTTGTATACTTATATAATTTTACTGCCATTTGTTTGCATATTTGAGTAAACAGATATTGAATATCAGTATTGGGCTTGTCAGAAACTTCCCAATGAAATATATTAGAGCAACTAATTCAATGCTTGGCTGACAATAGACAATCAATAAATAGTTTGAAACAGATGGACTTTTAGGATTATGAGATAATGGTAATATGAATTTTGATATTTATATTACAATGTAGTAGATATAGTATTTTGGATAGAAGGTAATCACATGCATTGAATTATGAATCAATAAATAATCTTGACTGTCATTTAATTTGTTTTAAAATAAGATTGAATATATAGAATAGAAATCTATTTTAATGATAAAAATAGTCTGCGTTGGTTTTTATTTTCTTAAAATAATAAATTTGGAATACAGGAATTTGCCTGTAGGTTTTGGTAATTAATCATATACATGATATGCTATTATAAATTTCTTTGTTTTGTATTCAAATATCCTATTTTATAGACTAAATCTTGCTAACTAGACTACCATCAGCTATATTTCTGAGGTTAATGAATTTGTTCACTTTAATTTAAACATTTTTATTAGAATAAATATGATATATAATAGCTGTATTTTAGAAAGAAGTTTGACTATGGATTCATGGTCTTCACATCAGAGTAGCCTTCTCAAGAGCTTTTGCTGTACATTTTAGGTATAGGACACAGAGTGTAAGAAGGTTTGCGAGGCTAGGAAGAGAGTAGGGGGAGATGGAGTTGGAGAAGACCTGGCCCTGTATCATGTAGGGCCCTAAAAGCCATGGTGAGGACTTCAGATTTTATCCTGAATGAGATGGGAAGTCTTTGGAGGTTATTGTGTAGAGTGTCATTTTTATGGGATCACCCTGTTATTTGTGGGGATGGTAGACTGCAGTTAGGCAAGGGAAGAAGTAAGAAGCTATTTAGCTAACCATAACCAAGGCAGAAGGTGATGATGACTACTAGCATAACTCGGATACAGGAGAATGTGGTGTGAAAACTTGTATTCTGAATATATTTGAAGAAGTAAGAAGCTATTTAGCTAACCATAACCAAGGCAGAAGGTGATGATGACTACTAGCACAACTCGGATACAGGAGAATGTGGTGTGAAAACTTGTATTCTGAATATATTTGAAAGTAAAACCGAGATTAGCCAATAGGTTGTACATGGAGTGTCACAGGGAAGAGTCATAGGCCCAAGGATTTGATTTGAATAACTAGAAAGATACATTTGCTTCTACCTTTGGAAAATGCTAGAGGGAGAGAAGATTTTGTGAGAGCAGACCAGGTGTTTAGTTTTGGCATACTAACTTTGAGATTTCTTTTAGACATACAACTGAAAATGTAAAGGAGGTAGTTGGACATATGAATCTAGAATTCAATGGAGAGGTCCAGACAGAGATATGTACTTGGGAATTGTCATCACAAGGCATTTAATGCCTTGGGGTTGATTGAGAATACAAAATAAACTGGCTTAGATAGGGAATAGAAGACGTCCAGAGGCTGAATCAGTTTTGAGATTGGGAAAGCATATTAGTTTTCTAAAGCTGTTCTAACAAATTACTGGAAACTTAGTGAATTAAAACAAAACTAATTTATTCTCTTTCTGTTCTGGAGATCAGAAGTCTAAGATCAAGGCGTCAGCAGGGCTGTGATTCTTCTGAAGGCTCTAAGGGAGAATCCATTTCCTGGTCTTTCCCAGTTTCTGGAGGCTGCCTGTGTTCCTTATCTCGTGGCTCATGCCTTGTCTCGTGGCTCGTACCTCATGCAACTCTGATTTCTTGCTTTCATTGTCACATCTACTAGTACTAACACTAATCCTCCCTCCCCCTCCTTATGAGGGTACTTCTGAAAGTTCATGGAAAAATTCACATTATCTTTTAATTCTATTTTTCCATAAAGCTTTTGAAGTACCCTTATTTAAGGATCCTTGTGATTACATCAGGCTTACCTGGATAATCTCATTTCATGATCCTAATTTAATCACATCTTCGAAGTCCCTTTGC
>NW_007734268.1:56052-57646 GCF_000696425.1 Galeopterus variegatus | reverse complement strand
GCTTACCTGGATAATCTCATTTCATGATCCTAATTTAATCACATCTTCGAAGTCCCTTTGCCATATAAGTTAACATATTCACAGATTCCAGGGATTAGAACATGGACATCTCTGGGGAGGAGGGTATTGCTCAGCCTATCACAGGAGGTGAGGAATTCACTAAGGAGATAGAAGAGTAACCGTTAGGGATAAGAAGGTAGCCTAGTGAAGGCAGTGTTTCAAGAATGATTGAATAACTGTGTTAAATGCTGCATAGCGGTTAAAAAATGAAAAGTAAGGACTGAGAACTGCCCACAAGCCTCAGCAATGTGAGATTACTAGTGTTTGAGGGGAGTGGTGGATATGAAAGCCTGGTTGGAATTGATATTTTAAGAGAGAATAGGAGGGCCAATTTCTGGAGGGATTTTTAATGTATACTGAGCAGAGAAATGGAGAGGGTAGCTGAAAGCAAGTACAGATTGAGTTGTATATATATATATATATATATATATATATATATATATTAAGATGGATGCTATAACAGCATGTTGATAGGCTGATGGGGATGATTCAGTAGAGAGGAAAAGACAGTGCTGGAGTGAGGGGATTTGGGACCTACTGTGCCAGTGATATTGAAGTTGACTGTGGCTGGGATGTAGATAGTTCATCCATAGGGAGAGGAAGAAGGGCAGGTATGTCAATACAGATGCAGATAGATTAATAGATATAGTGGGAGGATTTAGCTTTGGTCTTCTTCTTGTTTCTGTTTTCTCAGTGATCTAGGGAGCAAGTCATCAGCTGAGAATGGGGCGGTGGGTGAGGTGTCAAAGCTTTAGGAAAGAGAAGTTTGAAATAGTAACTATTGCCTTTTATTCTTACATTTTTACATTTAACCAAAAAATATACAAAACTGTCCCAAGGAAAAAAAATGTATCAAGACCATTTTTGGGGGGTATTCATGGCAAACTCTGATTTAAAAAAAAACAAAACTTTTATCAAAAAAAAAATCTATAAAGCTATTGAGTGGCTCTGTCATTAATGTGGCCTTACGATAAGGATTTGTGTTTGTCTTGTATCAAGGGTATAACTTTCCTTTGTGGAACTCATGAAGGAAATACATAATAGTGGTCACCATTTTCTAAGAGTTGAGTAGAAATCGGGCAGTTGTAACCCAGGTTATATGAAGTTGAGTCGTATATTCAGAAGAAACACACTGTAAGTTGATCCACAGTCGTGGACTGTGGCAAAATAAAAGAAGGAGATGTGCAGTTTCAGGTTATGGATAATTCTTCCTCATCGAATGATGCTGGAAGGTCATAAGATGCCATTCTGTGTGCTGACCTGCTAGGTTGTTAGTACTCACGGTTTCTTCTGGCTTATCTCCTTCACCCTTCTTGTTACACTCAAATATGCTCTAGCCATGCTCACCTTATTTTAGTTCTTCAAATACAAGTTTCCTTCTATCTGGAACTTTACTTCCTTTTTGTCTTGCTACTTATTCTTTAGATAGCAGGTAAATTATCATTTACTTGCAGAAGGTTTTCCTGTCCCACCCAGAATAGGTTATAACATATAACAAATCTGTTATATGTTCTCCCAGTACCTGTTTTTTTTT
>NW_007734268.1:54764-55577 GCF_000696425.1 Galeopterus variegatus | reverse complement strand
CAGAATAGGTTATAACATATAACAAATCTGTTATATGTTCTCCCAGTACCTGTTTTTTTTTCCTCTTCATCAGATTTATGATTACATGAAGTCCTTTGTGAAATGTCTTACTCTCCTGCTAGACTGTGAGCCCTGTGAAGGTAGAGATGGTATCTGTCTTATTCTTAGCAACCTGCTTGGTATATGATCAGTACCAAGTACATTTTTGTGTTCAAAGGAATGATCATAAAAAGCTGTGCATGCACATAAACATGTAAATAGCCTAAGTACTGGTTCTTCCTCTGCCTGGGCCACTCTTTCCATATACTCACACTGCTTGTTTCCATTCTTCATTTACATCTCTGTGCAATGTCACCTCCTCAGAGAAGCCTTACCTGATAATCTTATGTAAAATAGCAGCCTCTATCATGCATCCCATTATTCAGCTTTAATTTTCCTTACTAGATATAACTTCCTGACATACTTATTTTTTTGGCAAGTATTTGTCTGTCTGCCCTAATAGAATTTCAGTTCTGTGAGGGCAGGGACTTTGCCTTGTTGAGTCTCTTATCTCTAGTACCTGTAAAAGTTCATGGCTCACATTAGGTTCTTAATATTATTGAATGAATAAATTTATGCATACATATGTATGTACAAGAGTACTGTAAAAAGTTCTTGGGAAAATAGGATTGAAAGATAATATGAATTTTTCCATAAACTTTTTTTTTATTTCCTGTTTGTCTTTTTTCATGTCCGGCAACGGATCGCAACCCTCAGTGTTGCACCCGTACCGGACCGGGACCGGCAACGGGATCGCAACCCTCGGCGTTGCCC
>NW_007734268.1:5258-54125 GCF_000696425.1 Galeopterus variegatus | reverse complement strand
GGGAGTGCCACCGCACTCCCAAGCGGCGCACTGTAGCAGTGCGCCACCGGGCCGGCCCCCATAAACTTTTAATAATACTCTTTTATATGTGGACATTTATGTGCTGTCACTAATACTAATTATTATATAAATAGCTTTGCATTGGAGTAATATATATGTGTATATATATGTATAAAATATTTATAAAATATTTGAGAAAATGTTTGAGAAATTCATCTGAAAAATAGAAGTAGGCACAAAGATTTGTGTATAAAGGTGGTGATTTGAAGCATTTTTATAAATATGAAAAATTCTACTGAGCCTATATTTCTAAGGATCAATTTGTGACATATTCGTTAGTAGAAACAATAAAAAGTCAGTTAAAGTTATTTTACAGAATTTTTATTGAACATAAAAATGCTTATGATAGGATGTTATATTAATAATGATATAATATAATGATGTAGTTATATTAACTGTATATGTAAAATATATTATTTATGGTTTTATGTCCAAATATGAGTGTGTGGGTATACACACAAGATTGTTGCATGTGTGAACACTAAATGTTATTAGTGCCTATGCCTGGACTGATAATAATTTGAAAGTAATTAAAATTTACAGTTGTGATACTTAAGATACATAAATAGTTAAATATTTGTTTTGATTGGTCTTGGACTTTTCCATGTAATAGGCACTTGTTTATTGGTTTTCTTTTGTTGCTTAAGAATGTCTGGGGAAGAAAAAAAATCTATCTTGCCTCTTGAGAATTTTTAATGACACATTAAAGAGGTTGTTAAAGGAAAAGATTCCTAAAGAAAATAACAATGACTGTTAAAGAATAACAAACACAAATTCAATAGTGAAAATTATGCAGTCTCCAGGAACATGAAGAAAAGGCCACAAATTGGTTCAGAGGATTCTTATTGAATATTCAGATGTGAAATTCTGCTCTGTGCTGTTTTAGGAAAAAAAAAATTATACAAAGAAGCTTTATAAATGATATGAATCAATTTCTTGAGAAAATTGGTGTGGTGGTCACAGATGGTATTATTAACTTCATTGTTTAGAGACCTGGCCTCATTTCTAACACTCCAGTTTTAAGGTACACAAAGAATATTAGAAGGTAATTTGTTAATTAAGTTTTCATGTAAATGTAAATACATGAAAGATATAGCAGGATTCACCCAGTGACAGAATTGTTCTCTGGGATGTTAATTTTGTATCTTTTGGTTTGATATCCTGGATTTTACTGTGGCAATATATAATATTTAAGTGTTATAATGCAGATTGAAAAACTATTTTTTTGTTAAAATGACTTTAACTTGAAAGGGTAAAAACACTCTTAAACACAACAAATACCCTCCCAGTGCTTTTTAAAGAATCCTGTCACTTATATCTTTGGGTACTGGAATATAATAACTGTAAAACTAAAGGAATATAACAGGAATAGCATTCATAATACTTAGCCTGCCCATATCCCACATGCATTAGAATAAATAGAACCTTTATCTTATACTAAGTGTGAATATATTTGGGCTTTAAACACTGAGTTAACAAGAAACCAGTCAAAGGTGGAATGTTATGACGAGTGTCTTTTCTTTATATCTACCAGGGATTGCAATGCTTAGAACTTTTCTTCCCATTTTAGAGAATGGTTCCCCATTCCCTCCCCTTTCCTCCTTCATCTCTGCTTCTTTAAGTGATGGTGAAAGAGGACTTTGCTGAGTTTTAAGTTGGGCCTAGGTAGATTTGGAGGTAGTGAGGAGGAAGAGCCTCAGAAGAAACCTCATGTCACATGAGGTTTTGGGGTGAAAAAGTACGAAGAGATAAACAGGAGGGCTTAAGTAGTTTTTTAACAAATGTTGACTTCAGGAAAGGACAATGAATAAAAATATCCTTAGGGGGAAGGGTGAGAGAAAGGGAAGATGAAGCTGAAGCTTTCTGTGTGGGAAAGGGCTGACTTGTTTTATTACTGAAAGTGCCTGCAAATCATCATTTTATTTCTCATAAATGTCAGTTGCAAACTACCTTATCAAGTGGCACATCTCAACTATTAATGAAAACTTGATTTATATATTATTAATGGTATTTATCGGGTATATTCACAGTCTTGGTGGTGTGTTTGGGAAGTGTTTAACTCTTCAAAGTCATGCTTCTCCCTATTTGTCATATTTCTCATGATTTTATCCTTTTCTCTTTTTTCCTTTCTACCTTTATCTTTTCTACCAATTATTCTACGACGTAGGCTCTTGTGGCCATGTAATATCTTTTTCATCCCTTTTGAAAAAAAATTGTACAGTTGTAGGAAAAAAAATGACTCTGTGACTCAGGTTGGGATCCTCTTTGAACATAATAGTCCTTATCCCCCAGAAATTCTTTCTTAATTGTTAGTCTAAAATCATACATCATTTTTGTCCCTATTCAGTTCATATGTATGCTGATCAGTTCATAAGCAGTTCTAGTGTTATAAGTTTCTATAAGTTTAAATAAGTTTAATAGGTTTCTCAGTGGTTCTAATTTAGCCACACCTTTGGCTTCACATTCTGTAAGTTTCTAATTTTTGTCAATCTGTTGGATGTATATTGATTTCTGTGCTGTTTTAATTAGAATTTATTTGGTTACTAGTGAGGATTAAGTTTTCTATATGTTTCTTCATGTTTCCTATGTTGCTTACTGCTATTGTCTGAATGTTTGTGTCCCCCCCCAAATTAGTGCTGTTTTAATTAGAATTTATTTGGTTACTAGTGAGGATTAAGTTTTCTATATGTTTCTTTATGTTTCCCTATGTTGCTTACTGCTATTGTCTGAATGTTTGTGTCCCTCCCCAAATTCATATGTTGAAACCTAAATTAAGAAGTATGGACTTTAAGGCCTCTGCCCTCATGAATGGGATTAGTGCCCCCATAAAAGAGGCCTGAGGGAGCTTCTTTGCCCCTTCCACCATGTGAGGATGCAGCAAGAAGGCACAAGCTCACTAGACACTGAATCTGCTGGTGCCTTATCTTGGACTTTTCAGCCTACAGAACTGTGAGCAGTAAATTCTGTTTATAAATTACCCAGTGTGAGGAATTTTGTTATTGCAGCGTGAATGGACTAAGACACTTATTAACATCTTATTAATGAAGCTTACTAATAAAATTTCTCTATTTTCTTTTGGGTGTCTTGTCTCTTTTGTTAATTTGCTGGAGTTTCTTGTATATCCTAGACATTTTTTCTTTCTTGGTTTTACACATGGCAAATATCTTCTCTTAACCTGTCAATGTTGTCTTTAATGTACTTCATTTTGATGCAGCCAAATCCTGTGGCTTTAAGGTCTTGTGTGGAAAAAAAAAAATTCCCACATTATGGTTATATTTATTCCATTAGTGTTAGAGTTTTTCATTTCACACTTAGGTCTTTATTTCATTTGGAGGTTATTTTAAAATATTCTGCGATGTAGGGTTCCTGCTTTTATTCATCTTTATAAGGTGAGCTAGTTTTTTGCAACATCATTTACTAAATCAACCATTCTTTTCTGACTAATTTGTGCCTCTATTATTATTGCAAATTTCCAATATATACATAGATTTATTATAGGTTCATTATTCACTTATTTGTTTCCGGTAACATGACCACATTGTTTTATTTTCTTTCAAAATTGTTTCAGCACAGGTTCTCTAGCAATTAGTGCCTTCGGCAAGGCTTCAATGCTGACTTAAGGTGATGCATTACAATCTGGCCACTGTTTCCCCAATGAACACATCTGGTCACTTTGTCACATGGGATGTATCCAGACAGGCATACTCAAAACTGTCCATACTCTTCCCTTCAGTGAACTCGCATACCAAAAATAATAGTCATTACTTCCTGCCCGTGGTTTGTCCTGCGTTTATGGCATTGTATTGGAAAAATAGGATCCTGGGAAGAAAAGTTTTCAGTCTGGGAGATTACTGAAAATCTCTTTTATGTTTGTGCTTTTCCGGTAAGAGAGTTAAAGGTGGAGAATGGAATGCATGAGAAGAGGCATACAGTAGGATCACTAATTCTGTCATAAGTGGTAGGCAAAAGAGCCTCTTGGCACTGTCAATGGCTTTTTATCTTCTATAATCCTGATCTCTTTGTTAAAGATTTTGGCAAGAAAGATTCTCTTTGAATAAAGAGAAATGAACTGATAGACATAGTATCTTGATCTTTCACTGCAAAGATCTGCATCTTAAATTACGTCCTGACTTCTGGAGGATAGTCAGGATGGGGCAGGAATTAAAAGGAAGTTTTGAAAAGTTACACCGATGAACACTGGAGAATTATTCATAACTGACTGTCACACTCCTGGCTTTGTATGTGGCAAGAGCTGACAGATACTAGTACCTTGTCAATCCTCTGACATTTCTCCAAGGATGACCAAGCTTTAGACTACCAAGCAATTCAGTGATGACAATATTTGTGATCACATCATGAACTACTTATATACTAACAAAGAAATGCCATTATGTAGGGAGAAGAAATAAAGTTCAAAGTGAAAATTTTTTTTATTAACTTGAATACTACAAATCCTTTGAGGTATGGATCCATCTGAATCAACGGTGAAATGGGTTAAATTTTGATCTCATTTAGTCCACTGGCCTTTTAAGTTAATTTGTGTAGTATATGTATTAGCATCTGGGTGGTAGCTTAGCACTTTATGGCCAAAACAAAACCCATTTTCTGGACAGATCCAACTCGAACCCTTTGTATTTGGGGCTCTTTAACTTTAGGAAATTGCAGAATGATGGAAAAAGTGTGGTGAGGACATATTTTATCATGAAAGAATATGGATTTTAAAATTCAGATAATTTATTCACTGTGTCTGTTTTATTAGGCAGATGAGTTAATAAATTCTCTTCTGTATATTTCTAAATTATATGCTATTCATCTGCAGCGGCTGTTGCTGTGCCAGTTTGGTTAAACTGGGAACTATTTTTCTGAGACAGATTGGCTGAAAGAGCAATGAGTAAGATTTGAAAGGCTGAAGTGAAGCTGAAGCCACTTTTCTCCAAAAGTCTTTTTTGCCATCAGAGGGGGTGAACGACAGATACAGAGCTTCCTGGTGGGTTCCAACCTGTCCTCGCCATCTAGGTCCATACTCCAGCTTGTCTTCCTGATTGCTAGCAGTGCTGACCATCAGTAGCTCAGGACTTTCCAGACACTGAGCTGGGAACCCACTGAAGCAGTGGCTCCACACAGGCAAGGGTTTCCCATCGACCCTCTGTGACTTCCCCCTCACAGTCTCCTTTGGGTGGCTGGATGTGCTTAGCTTGTCATATTGACTATTCAATGACTCATTCTCTGATCCTTCCATCTGCCCCTCAGTTCATCCTTCCACAGCTCCTCACATAATTGCGTAAGGTCAAATGCCCACAACCCCTCATAACATATCACTTACAGTGGCCTAACTTTCCTGAGATATCATCTAATTCAACTATAGAGCTACAACTGTACAGTGTCCACTTAGATGTTGAACAGGCACTCATTATTATTATTATTATTTTTACCATTGCTGAGTTACTTTCTTACCTTGTTCAGGAAAGAAAAATACATTTTTAAAAAATACACTAGATGCTTATAAAGTAATTTTCCATGGTGGTTAGTACAAAGTTTGAGTTTGTAACATAGCTTTCTTCTTGGGTGTATCACTAAGCATTAGCCATTGCCAAAAGAACTAGAAGGAAGCATTTTGCTTTTAAGTGGTTCTGGCAGGGTTTTGGTTTGTTGGTCTGCTGCCTAGAACATTGAAAATCCATATATAATGACAGAAAAATGATCAACTGTCTACTAATATAAAAGCTAACATGTTTATGAGCCATCTTGATTATAGAAATTAGTGAAATCTGAAATAGTTTTGTGGGATTTACACCCTACAAAGTTATATGTCCTTCAACAAGTACTTAAACATTATGGACTTTTAATAAATAAAAATCTTCTTTATACATGATTTCAAAGTTTGTCTTTATATTATGAAATTATTACTTGTGGATGTTAATATCTTGAGAAAGTTAAGAGATGTACTTTTGCATTACCTGAACAATTAACAGTCATTTTCATATGATTTTGAATAAACTCAATTTCTTAATTTTTTAGGACTAGTGGAAATCAGTTTTTTTTTTTAACTAAGGATTTCTTGGATATGTATTTATTGTTAGTGAAATTTATGCACACTCTTGAATGCCAAGACCTCTATACATTTCATAAACCTCACAGTAAGGTAGTCTGAAATATGAATTAGTGGCAATTCCCTGCTTACACTTTTCCTTAGATTCTCTGTCAAATCATTACCCAGAGTTTTTGACAGAACAGCTTGCATAGCCAACCCTCTGATGGATTAAAAATTGTAAACCACGATATGTATCTATAGATAGAGATGGATGAGGTGGTGGATAGGTGTGACATTTGTATAAAGGCAGTGAAGAGTGACCAGAAGTAGGCAAAAATTTGAAGGGATTCAGCCCTTGAAAGGGAATGACACTGGATAAGATTCACTTTTATATGGTGTGTTACTTAATCATTTATTGCCGCTCAGCTCCAAATCTACCCGACATTGCCTTGCTAGACTCTGTAAACATCTCTCCCCTTTGCCAAGACATTTCAAGCTTCATCCGTGAAGAGTGCTTAAGGGCCACTGTGTGAGGAAGGGGCTTCTTTCCTTCATTCTGGTATGTTTCCTTTCCTGCGGGCTCCACAGCTACCATCAGCATGTGTGTGGCACTTGGTGGTGTTTATTCTTTAGCAACTTCTTGCTGTCTGTCTGGCCTGCTTTTGCTTGCACACCTCCTGGCAGAGGTTTTCCTCCTTGCCAGACCCAGCCTGTGCTTCAGTGCCTGCCAGCTGTGGCGTGCTAGTTCTCCAGCAGTAGGCTTCCAGCTGGTCAGTTCTGGCCCCAGTTGCATGTCTGTCAGCCTTGGGCTCCGTGGCCATTCGGTGGGGGGTTTCAAGCTTGCCAGTCTTTGTCTGGGGTTTCTGACAATCGAGCCTTGGCCTGCTGACCATGTGCCTACTCTGGCCCAGCTCAAGCCCTTAAACTTCTCCACCACCCAGTGGGCTACAGCCATACCTTCCATGAGGTTTGTCTCTCAGCCAGAGTATGTTCCTTCCTTGGGTGCTCTCCCTTGGACTTAGTATATTTTTTAGAGTTGTGTTTTATTCCTTCTTGGTAATTAAACCATCATAATTAGTAATGCTCTAGGTGAAATCTTTCCTGTTCAAATTGTTGTGTAGATTATGACTCTTGAATGCTGAATGGTACAGTTTTTCTCCTGAGGTCACTTCCTAGTCCCTGTAGTGGCAAGGCAGAAAGCTACTGTATTTTTAGCCTGTGAAATCGGAGCATAGAGCTTGGGACTGCCAGAGTAGTTGGGAATTGAGGGGGAATATCCCAGAATGGTGGGATATTCCACACATGCCTATAAAACTTCCTAAATGCCATCTCTGACTCCTGAACTGTGCATGCATGGGGTGATACTGTAAGGCACCCAGTGGAAAGTATCACCTGGAAGGCTGGAAGACATGAGCAGAGACTTCAGCAGCTGCTCATGGAAGGAAGACAGAGTTTGGAGTTCAAATCCTGCTATGTTAAAGGGAATTTAATAAACACCTTTAGCTTTTTATTGATAATCTGGAAGGACTACACCTTAAGAAAAAACAGTGAACACAATAATACCTTGAACTTTCAAAAGAGAACAAACTGTGGTTATTAGAGGAGGTAAAATGGGGAGAGAGAGAGGGTTAGGGAGAAATTGATTAACAGACACAAAGAATGAGAACACAATAATACCTTGAACTTTCAAAAGAGAACAAACTGTGGTTATTAGAGGAGGTAAAAGGGGGAGAGAGAGAGGGTTAGGGAGAAATTGATTAACAGACACAAAGAATGAGTTTTTTTTTTTTTTGTCTTTTTCGTGACCGGTAAGGGGATCACAACCCTTGGTGTGGTGTCCCCCACACCGCGCTCAGCCATTGAGCACACCGGCCAGTCCTATATAGGATCCGAACCCGTGGCGGGAGCGTTGCTGCGCTCCCAGCGCCACACTCTCCTGAGTGCGCCACGGGGCCGGCCCAATAAGTATGTTTTATAATGATGAATATGCCAGCTATCTACATTTGATCATCACATATTGTGCACAAATACTGATAGTCAACTCTGTACCCCACAAATAAGTACAACCGATTATGTTTCAATTTCAAAAAAATGAAAAAAAGGTACATGTAAACACTTTATTAGGGACTGAAAAAATTGAACCAAAGAACAATGAAATTACTCATATGTAAATTTCATTAATTTTTCTACCATTTCTACAAATGTCCTCTCAACAACTCAACAAGGAAGATATCTTCCTGCTTGGACAAAAACATCAAGACTCAAAAGTACAGCGAGCAACTAAAAATGAATACATAACAGAGACTCAGAGCTGTCTGATTCCACATTTCTGGCTTGTACAACATGATTGTGGTGAGTTAAAGATCAACACACATTCTTTGGGAGAGGTGTGGGTATGTTTTCTTTCTGTTTAAATACAGGCTGACTTCAGCCTTCTCTATACCTGTAGAATATAACTGAAGAGATGCTGTGCCACGTCTGGGCCCAGGCTGTAAGATGACTGGCAGCTTCTACCTTAGTCTCGTGGAACCCCCCATATCTTTAAGTTCACTGATCCATTCTTCGATCTGCTGTTCATTATAGCCAATACATCCAACATTTTTTATCCAGGATATTTTTTAGTTCTGGGATTTCCATTTCTTTCCTTTTTACCCTCTTCATATTGGTCTTCAAATTGCTCATCGCTCATCCATTATATCAACCTTTTCTTGAAGATTCTTCATATTTATCACAGTTATTTTAAAGTCCTATACTGCTGTTTCCAACGTCTGGGTCTTTTTCTATTGACATTTTTCCAAACATTAAAGTAAAATTGACTTATGTTAATAAGTTTGACTATATGTTTTACAGACTATAGGTTTAATTTTCTCTGACGGGTGTTGAGTGTGTCCTGGGAAGTCATCTTTACTCCCGAGGTGTGGTCCTTCCAGATTATCAACAAAAAGCCAAAAGTGTTTACCAAATTCCCTTTAACATAGCAGGACTTGAACTCTAAACTCTATCGTCCCTCTGTGGGACTGTTGGATCATATGACAGTTGTCATCTGTAATCGTTTGAGAAACCTCTGTACTGTTTTCCATAATGGCTGCACTAATTTACAGTCCCACCAACAGCATAGGAGGGTTCCCCTTTCTCTACATCCTCACCAGCATTTGTTTCTCTGTCTTTGTGATAATAGCCAGTCTAAGTAGGGTGAGATGATACCTCAGTGTGGTTTTGATTTGCATTTCCCTGATGATTAGTGATGGTGAGCATTTTTTCATGTACCTATTGGCCATTTGTGCATGTAGATACTTTTAGATAACTGTATTAAATATTTTTTTCTTTAAGTTCAGTAATCCTGGGATGGATTAGGAGGTAACCTAGAATTTTTTTTTCCCTTGAAATTTTGCTCTTTTCTGGTTCCAATTGTATGTTACTTAGCTTGGGCTAGAGTGCATAGTTGTCAAAGCAGCAAGAAGTTATTGTTACCACTATAACTGATCAGATCATTTGATCTTTTAAAATTTATGTATAAAGTAGTAAAGGGTTTATAGTGACTTGAGGTTATCTATCATAGATGCCAAATGAACTGGAGCCTCCAGCAGATGCCTGCTCAAACAAGTCGCTACTCTGTGGGTATTCCCTTTGCTGGGTCAACCTGCTCTGGAACTCTGCTATCCCAACATCCAAGCCTCCCTACTAAAAGCCTGTTCTACCAATGAGAGTAGAGGCCAGAAGCAATGAGGATATTGGGAGTCCAAAATGGCCACTTTTATTTCTAGCTTAGTGACCTTGAATAGTAATGGTCATAGACTTTAATTTTTCTGGGACTTTTTCCATACCTGTAAATCAAGAGTTTGGACTAGATGATCTCTAAAACTTTCTCTAGCTCTGACTTTGATTCAGAAACAGGTAGAGGGCTGAGGAAGGCAGTGATTGTCTGAAAAGCATTGAGTAGAGGCTGAAAAGAAATCCAGTGGTCATTTGTTTGGCACGAGATTTTAATACAAACTAAACAGACTATACTGATAGAATGATGCAGTTAAAGTATATGAGGAGTTGTAGTGGTGAAGACATTTGCCAGATGAATCACTGCAAGAATATTTTAAATTGTGAAGAAGAATTAGCAATTGCTTTTAAAGAGATTTCATACTTAAATTAGAGGGAAAAAACCCAGGAGGTTCATTTAAATGTCAAAATACTGGCTTTTGTGTCCATAGCTCCAGTAATAATTGATCCTTTAGTCTATACTTATAGAATTAAAACATATTTAATAACCACATCATATTTCTATTCAATGACACATTGTTTCCTTTCTCTAAAATAATTTACACATAGCAATTAAATCTTAAAATGTATTATACATTGAACAAAAGGGATAAATCCTTATTTCATGGTTTGGGGTTACTTGTCCTGTATGTTGATTGCAGTTCTGAGTTGAGCATCTGCAGTATCTATGCTTCTACTTTGAGTAGACTTTTTCATCTCTTCCTGACAGCTTGTGTGAGTTGTAAGTTTGGATAGAGTGGGCATTGATTGGGGAGGAGTATACATACCTTTTTAAGACTATTAGGTCACTTGAAACTGATCTCAAATGCCTCTTTTTCCTTGCCCAATATACACTGGCTTGCTAAGTTAACGAGGAATACAATCGGAAAGTGAAACTAGTTCATTGAGTACCTACTCTCTGGAAGGTGTAGTAACTGGTAGATGATATTCTCATTTTTTAGATAAGAAGTAAAGGTATTTGCACAGTGTCAATATCTATTAAGTGGCAAAAACAAGAGGAAAGTTTGAAGTCTGATTAAAATACCTGTCATGTTTCCTGAAACTGATTCTTATCACAATGACATGCTTTATTCTAGTACATTTTAGTGATACTTGCCTGTAAAAGATAAAATTATGCAAACATATTTTTGATAAGGTTTGGTAACCCAATATGAAAAGGCTAAAGAGTACTTCCTTAGCTAGTTAGTTGGGAATATATTCAAAAGTGCATTTTTATAGCATATTGTCTATATATTTTTATCTGCGTAGTTTTCATCTATCTGGTTTAACTTTGTGGTTTAGTCCTAATGTTGATTATGTTTTTGATATACATTCCTTATGGGAGTAAATATATTTGAAATATAAGACATAAAAATATGACTAAGTCCGTTATTTTCTGATGGCTGCAGTTCAGCAAGGAGGTACAGGAAACCTCCCATTAAACGTATGTGCTTAATGACACTAAATTCCTTTCTTGGAAATGCAACTTTTTCTTAGCCACAGTACTCGTTAGGATAATAGAAAAAAACTGCAAAGAAGAATTTTCTATTCCTCATTTCTCAGAATAGCTAAAAAATGGACTCTCTACTTTTCCCTTTTCCCCTATGTAATCTCAAGTTTCTTTGTAAGTTTAAAAAAACAAAAATTAAAAAGACTAAATATCCAAAGCCTCTGTAGGCCGATAAAGATAGGTTACATCATTTCTTGCAGTCTGTGTGTTCCCTACCACAAAATATTAAATAGAATTAAGAGTATCAGGAAGTCACATAGACTTCTTTTCTTTCATTAGAGGAAGGCTGTTCTACTTACTGCATACCTGATTCTAATGGCTTGTGGAATGCACTAATGCCCTTTGTTTTCAACAATGTATTACAAATCATCATGTTATATCATGTCCTAGTGATATTCAAAACAGTAACATTATGTGAAAAACTGTACTATAATTGAGTGCTTGGTTTTTAGAAAAGTCTCAGTTTTAATTCTTACTCTGGCATTATTAATACAGATGAAGGAATTTATTTAGTTTTGTTTATAAAAGGAACATTCTTGCTGTCATGTCCTCTTTCCCAAGAGGATGTTGTCACTATTAAATTGTGTACTTATAATATGACCTGATAATAATTATTTTCGGTAAGACATTTCTGTAGAAACTGAATTTGATAAGTTTTCTTATAATCAAGTGTAATTGATAAATAGTAAAACCAATCCTTTTCTTTTCTTTTTTTTTGGTGGGTTAGGTGCTTGCTTTTTTCAATTGACAGATAATTGTATATATATATGCGATACAAAGTGATGTTTTGATGTGTGTATATGTTGATGAATGATCAAATGAGGTTAATTAACACGTCCATTGCCTCATATATTTATTATTTCTTTATGGTGAGAGCATTTAAAATCCTCTCTTTTAGCTATTTTGAAATATGCAATATACTATTATTGACTATAGTCACCATGCTGTGCAATCAATCACTAGAACTTCTTCCTCTGTTTAGCTGAAACTTTGTACCCTTTGACCAACATCTCACCTTTCCCATCTATCCCAGCCTCTCTCTCTGGTTACCACCATTCTGTTCTCTACTTATGAGTTTGACTATTTTAGATTCCACATGTAAGGGAGATCATGTGATATTTCTGTCTCTGTGCCTGGGTTATTTTACTTAGCATAACATTCTGTGGGTTCATACATGTTGTCGCAAATGATAGAATTTCCTACTTTTTTGAATGCTGAATAGTATTACATTGTGTATATATACCACATTTTAAAAATCCATTTTGCCTTTGACGTCAATTGTTTCAGTATCTTGGCTATTACAAATAATGCTGCAATGAATATGGGAGTGCAGACATTTCTTTGACATGCTCATTTCAATTCCTTTGGGTATATACCCAGAACTGGGATTGTTGGGTCATATGGTAATTCTGTTTAGTTTTTTGAGGAACCTCTATATGGATTTCTAAAGTGGTTGTACTAATTACTGATATTGTACATTAGTACGACCCCATCAACAGTGTACAAGGGTTTCCTTTTCTCCACATTCTTGCAAACACTTGTTATATTTCATTTTGATAATAGCCAAATAGGTGTGAAATGATATGATTTTGGTTTTAGTTTGCATTTCTGATAATGTTAAGCATTTTTCATATATCTGGCCATTTTTATGCTTTTTTTTTTTTTTTTTTTTTTCTTTCAGCTAGCCAGTGCAGGGATTGAACCTTGGACCTTGGTGTTATCAGCACCATGTGCTAACCAACTAAGCTAACTGGCCAGTCCTGTATGTCTTCTTTTGATAAATGTCTGTTCAGGTCCTTTGCCCATTTTTTAATAGGATTACTTGTTTTCTTGTTACTGAGTAGTTTGAGTTCCTCGTTTATTTTGAATATTAGCCCCTATCTAATGTATGATTTTCAAATATTTTCTCCCAGTCTGTGCATTGTCTCTTCACTCTGTTAACTGTTTCCTCTGCTGCACAGAAGCTTTTTAGTTTGTCGCAATCCCATTTGTCTGTTTTTACATTTGTTGTCTGTGCTTTTGGAGTCATATTCAAGAAATCACTGCCCAAACCAATGTCAGAAAGCTTTTCCTCTATGTTTTCTTCTAGTAGTTTTATAGTTACAGGTCTTACATTTAGGCCTTCAGTCCACTTGGAGTTGATTTTGAATAAGGGCTGAAACAAGGGTCCATTTTTATTCTTCTGTATGTGGATATCCACTTTTTCCAACACTATTTATTGAAAATTGTCCTTTCTCCATTGTATGTTTTTGACACCTTTGTTGAAAATCAATTGAACATAAGTGTTTGGGTTTATTTCTGGGCTCTCCATCCTGTTCCATTGGTCTGTTTTTATGCCATTACCATGCAGTTTTGTTTACTATAGCTTTGTAATATATTTTGAAATCTGGTAGTGTGATGCTTCCAACTTTATTCTTTTATTTTTATTTTTTTAATTTTCAGATGTTTTTCCTGATGAACTTTAGAATCATTTTTAAAGAACCAGTTGAAGAAAAACCTTTAGATGGGAATTACGTTAAAAATATGAGTTAGTTTAGAATGATCGAAATTTCTACAATTGGAGTTTCCATCCAAAAACCTGGTTCATCTTGATCTGCCAGGAAACAGTCAAGAAGCTTTGCATAGAGTTTGTAGTTTGATGCTTAGGATGTTATTTTGAAGGAGCAGTTTATTTCCAGTGTCTCTACTTCCTCAGTGCCTATTTTAACCCACATCTTCCCCTCTGCTTGTTCTTCTGGGTGTAGCTGTGTAGCTCAATAATTGCCTGACCCTCAGGTCAATCATGTATGATCTTATGTTAGACACTTGGACCTCCTTCAATTGAAGCTCTTAGTCTGTTATGCTCTAATTATAACCTGTGTGTCTCACCCTCTGAGCAAATGTTGAGGAGGGCAGTGGAGGCATCATATAATATCCCCCTGCTTGCTTGGGTGCAGCATCCAGTAGGTGCTCAGTAAGAGATAGTTGAATGAATTGTTTCCTACCACTCTAATGAAATTTCTTTTATAATTCCTTTACATATGCTGCAGAACAGAGGCTTTCAAACTTTAGTGAGCATCAGAATCATTTGGAACATTTATTTAAACACACATTGTTGGGTAGCACCTTCAAAATTCCTGATTCAAAAGTCTGGGTCAGGCCTAAGAATATGCATTTTTAAGAAGTTTCCAGGTGCTGGCTGATGCTGCTGATCCATGAAACCCACTTTGAGAACCATTGCTCTGTAACTCTTTCCTAATGTCACTGGGACACTTGGTTAGTTACTCCAAAATGTTGTTTAAAATGAGAAATCATAAAATATGATACTTACACACTTTAAATATTTTGTTTTAACTTAAAACATATAATAAATACACTTTGACACCAATTAGTTGATGTAGGCTTTTCTCTCAGTAGGGATCTTCTGTAGTTCTGCAATGTCTGTCTTTCATTTTTTATTTCTTTTATTTTTTTTAATTGAAGCATAAGTAATTATACATATTTGTGGGCTGCAAAGCTGACTGTCAACAGTTGTGTACAATATGTGATGGTCAAACCAGGATAGTTAGCTTATTACATCATTACAATACATAATCATTCTTTGTGTTTGTTAACCAATTTCTCATTAACTCTCCTTCCTCTTTTCTTCCTCCAACTTTGTTATTTTTGTTCAAGAACGCTTAGGCTGTTTGAGATCTTGTGGTTGCATATGAATTTTAAGCTTGTTTTTGCTATTTCTCTAAAGAGTAATGAAGGAACTTTGATAGGGATTATATTGAATCTGTAGACAACTTTGGGTAGTATGGAAATTTTCACTGTTATGAGCCTTCTATTTCATGAACATGGGCTATCTTTCCATTTACTTGTTATTTTCAGTTTCTCTCAGCAGTGTTTTATAGTTTTCAGTGTACAGATCTTCCTCCTTCTCAAATTTACTCGTAAGTGTTTTATTTTTTGACTATTGTAAATGAGATTGTTTTCTTAATTTCCCTTTCAGTTAGCTTGCTGTTAGTATATAGAAATGTTACTCATCTCCGTGAGTTGGTTTTGTATCTTGGTATGTTACTAAATTTGTATATCAGTTCTGACAGCTTTTTGGTGGAGTTTTTAGGATTTTCTATATATAAGATTCTGTCGTCAGCAAACAGACAGTTTAACTTCTTCCTTTCCTATATAGGTGCCTTTTCCTTTTTTTTTTTTTTCCTTGCCTAATTGCTCTAGCTAGGACTTCCCAGTATTTTGTTAAACATAAGTGGTATGAGTGGGCATCCTATCTAGTTCCTGATCTTATAGGAAAAGCATTCAACTTTTTATCATTAAGAATGATGTTAGCTGTGGGCTTATAATATGTGGCCTTTGTTGTGTTGAGGAACATTTCTTCTGTACCTAATTTGAGACTTTCTTTTATCATGAAAGGATGTTGAATTTTGTAAAATGATTTTCTTCATCTATCGAGATGATCATATGGTTTTTATCCTTCATTCTGTTGATATGGTGAATTGCATTTATTGGCTTGCATATGTTGAACCATCCTTGCATCCCAGGGATAAATCCCACTTGATCCTGGTGAATGATCCTTTAATGTACTTTTGAGTAATATTTACTAGTATTTTGAAAATTTTTGTATCTTTGTTCATCAGTGATATAGTCCATATAGTTTTCTGTTCTGGTGGTGTCTTTTTCTGGCTTTGGTATCAGGGTGATGCTGGTCTTGTAAAATGAGTTTGGAAATATTCCCTCCTCTTCAATTGAAGCTTGAATTGTGTTCCCCAAGTTTTATGTATTAGAAACTTAGCCCCTACTATGACTGTTAAGAGGGTGGAAAATCCTATTATGGTAATTGAAAGGTGGACCCTTGAAGAGGTGATTGGATTGTAGGACCATATTGTAGTGAATGGATTAAAAATAGTGGTCAGGGGAGTGGTTCTGAGAGCTTTAAAAGAAGAGGGGAGTAGAGTCTTTCTCTCTCTCTGCTCTGCCATCTTGCAATGTGAGACCCCTGGGTCACTGTCGCCACAACCAGATGGACTTTGGACTTCCCAGCTCAGAACTTGTAGGCAATAAATTTTATTTTCTTATAAAATACACAGTTCCAGGTATTTCTGAACTAATACAGATTGGTATTATTTCTTCTTTGAATGTCTAGTACAATTTAGCCATGAAGCCATCAGGTCCTAGGCTTTTCTTTGGGAGTTTTATTACTGATTCAGTCTCCTTACTTGTTACTGTTCTATTCAAATTTCCATTTTTTTCTTCATGATTCACTCTTTGCAGGTTATGTATTTCTATGGATTTATTCATTTCTTCTAGGTGGTTCAGTTTGTTGGCATATAGTTCGTAGTAGTCTCATGATCCTTTGTGTTTCTACTTTAGTTGTAATGTGTCTTCTTTTATTTATGATTTTGTCTTCTCTCTTTTTTCTTAATCTAGCTAAGGATTTGCCAATTTCATGTAGCTTTTCTAAAAGCCAACTGAGTTTTTTTTTTTCTTCTAATGTTTTTCTAGTCTTTATTTTATTTCTGCACTGATCTTTATTTTCTTCCTTCTGCTAACTTTGGCTTTAGTTTGTTCTTTTTCTAGTTCCTTGAGGTGTAACAGTTTGTTTGAGACTTCTTTTTTGATGTAGACATTTATTGCTACAAAATTTTCCCTTAGGGCTGCTCTTGCTGAATCCTGTATTTCTAAATTTCCCTTTAAATTTTTTCTTTCACATTTACTGATCAGGAGCATGTTGTTTAATTTCCTCATATTTGTTAGTTTTCTGTGGTTCTTCCAGTTTTATATTGTTGTGGTGAGAATACCCAGTATGGTTTCAATCTTCATAAATTTAAGACTATTTTTGTGGCCAGAGATCCATCCTGGAGAATGTTCTTTGTACACTTGATAAGAATGTGTATTCTCTTGCTGTTGGATGGAATGTTCTGTATATGTCTATTAGATATAAAGTGTAGTTCAAATCCAAAGTTTCCTTACTGATTTTGTCTGAATTTATTGTTGAAATTAGAGGTATTGAAATCCTTCACTATTATTAAGTTGCAGCCTATGTTTACCTTCAGATCTCTTAATGTTTGCTTTATATATTTGGGTGCTGTGGTGTTGGATGCATATATTTTTAAAATTGTTATATCTCCTTGATGAACTGACCTCTTTATCACTGTATAATGACCTTCTTTGTCTCTTTTTACAGTTTGACTTAAAGTCTATTTTGTCTGAAATAAGTATAGCTACCTCTCCTTTCTTTTGGTTTCCATTTGCATGGAATGTCTCTTTTCATCCCTTCACTTTCAGTCTATGTGTGTCCTTTTAAGGTGAAGGGAGACTCTTGTAAGCAGGATATAATTGGGTCTTCTATTTTTATCCATTCAGCCACTCTGTGTCTTTTGATTGGAGGGTAGAGTTTATTTATATTCAAAGTAATTATTAACAGGCAAGGACTTACTAGTGCCATTGTGTTAATTGTTTTCTGGTTATTTTGTAGATTCTTGGTTTCTTTCTTCCTCTCTTGCTTTC
This sequence comes from Galeopterus variegatus, assembly GCF_000696425.1. Taxonomy (NCBI): domain Eukaryota; kingdom Metazoa; phylum Chordata; class Mammalia; order Dermoptera; family Cynocephalidae; genus Galeopterus; species Galeopterus variegatus. The sequence continues at coordinate 36,285 of NW_007734268.1, read as the reverse complement.
TTTGTGGTTTGATGGATTTCTGTACTGGTATGCTTTGTATCTCTCTCTCTTTTTTTTTTATCTTTTGTGTATCTATTATAGGTTTTTGCTTTTTGGTTACACTAAGGCTTAAATAAAATATCTTATACATATAACAGGCTATTTTAAGTTTATGACCTAATTTTGATTGCATACACAAACTCTACACTTTTATACTCCCTCCTCCTGTGTTTTATGTATTTTGATGTCATGTTTTACTTTTTTTGTGATTTGTGTATCTTAACAAAATGTTATAGATTTAATTGTTTTTAATAGTTTTGTCTTAACCTTTATGCTAAAGGTATAATTGAGTCTCCCACTGCTGTGGCATTATTAGAATGCTTTGGCGTTGATAATGCACTTACTTTTACTAGTTATTTTTATGCTTTTATATTACTAATTAGTGTCTCCTTTCCTGAACTTTAAGAGCTCCCTTTAGCATTTGCTGTAAAGCAGGTCTATTGGTGATATGCTTCCTCACCTTTTTTCTTGTCTGAGAAAATCTCTTTCACTCCTTTGTTTTTGAAAGGATTTCTGGGGATAGTATTCTAAGTTGGTAGTTTTTTTCTTTCAGGATTTTGAAAATATCATCTTGCTCCATTCTGGCCAACAAGATATCTGCTGGAAATTCTGCTGATAGTCTTATAATGGTTCCCTTGTATGTAACATTTCACTTTCCCTAGCTGCTTTCAAGACTCTTTAACTTATTGTCTTTAACTTTTGACAATTTGTGATGTGTCATGATGGGTGTTTCTTTGGATTAATGTTATTTGGTGTCCTTTGGGCTTTCTGGATCTGGATTTTTATTTTGTTTTTGAGGCTTGGGAAGTTTTCTGCCATTATTTCTTTGAATGTGTTTTCTTCCCCTATCTTTCTTCTCCTTCTGGCATGCTGATAATACGTAAGTTGTTCTGCTTGATGGTGTCCTGTAATTCTTTTAAGCTGTCTTTACCGGTTTTCATTATTTTTTTCTTTTGGCTTCTCAGATTGGTTACCTCCAGTGACCTATCTTTGAGTTTACTTATCCTTTTGTCTGCTTGATCTAATTTGCTGTTGAACCCTTCTGTTGAATTTTTCAGTTCAGTTATAATATTCTTTAGCTCTATGATTTTTATTTTATACTATTTTTCATATTTTCTACTTCTGTGTTGAAATTCTCTGTTCATAGTTGCATTGCTCTTCTGACCTTGGTGAATATCTTTTTCTTTTCTTTTTTGATTTTTATTGTAAATACATGGAATTTATCATTTTGAGAGGCTTGAAATCTTTATGATAATCTTCCAATTTATGGACATGGTATATCTTTCCATTTAATTAAATCTTGTTTTCATAGTTTTCTTATTTTTCTTCATAAGTGTTTTTTTTTAAAAAATTGAAAAATAATTGATTATAGATCTGTGTGGGGTACAGAGTAGAATATCAGTACCTGTGTGCAATATATGATGCTCAAATAAGGATAATTAGTATATTCTTTCCATTTAATTAAATCTTGTTTTCATAGTTTTCTTATTTTTCTTCATAAGTGTTTTTTTTAAAAAAATTGAAAAATAATTGATTATAGATCTGTGTGGGGTACACAGTAGAATATCAGTACCTGTGTGCAATATATGATGCTCAAATAAGGATAATTAGTATATTCAAACATTACACAATGTAATAATTTTCTGTTTGCCTTTACCAGTTTCTCTCTGTTGTCCTCACCTTCTTTTCCTACCTCTTGTGGACTCAGTTCTGTTCGCTCTTTTGAAAGCTCAGGGAATCATTGGGGTTATTGTATCTCTCTTTTTTATTTATTTTTTTTAGCTTGTCCTCACCTTCTTTTCCTACCTCTTGTGGACTCAGTTCTGTTCGCTCTTTTGAAAGCTCAGTGAATCATTGGGGTTATAGTATCTCTCTTTTTTATTTATTTTTTTTAGCTCCCAGTTATGAGTGAGGACATGTGGTATTTCTCTTTCTGTGCCTGGCTTATTTCTTTTAACATTATTTTCTTTAAGTTCATCCATGTTGCTGTGAATGGCAGAATTTTTATTTATTTATTTAATGGCAGGGTAGCATACCACATTTTTCTTATTCAGTCATTCATTGATGGGCATTTAGGTTGGTTCCAATTCTTGGCTGTTGTATATAGAGCTGCAGTAAATGTGGGAGTGCAGGTATCCTTTTGACATGATGATTTTCATTCCTATGGGTATACACCCAGCAGTGGAATTGCTGGATGGTATTGCAATTCTGTCTGTAGTAGAGGAACCTCCATACTGTATTCCATAATGGCTCCACTAATTTATAGTCTCATCAACAGTGTAGGAGGGTTCCCCTTTCTTTGCATCCTTGCCAGCATTTGTTATTCCCAGTCATTTTGATTATAGCCAGTCTAATTGGGATGAGATGATATATCAATGTGAATTTGATTTGAGTTTCTCTGATGCTTAGTGATGAGCATTTTTTTCATGTGTTGGTTGGCCATTTGTATACTTTGAGAAATGCCTATTGAGCACCTTTGCTCAATTTTTAAATGGGTTACTTGTTTTTTACAATTAAGTTGTTTGAATTCCTTGTGTATTCTGTATGTTAATCCCTTGTTGGATGCATAGTTTACAAATAATTTCTTTCATTCTGTAGATTGTCTTTTCATTCTGTTGATTGTTTCCTTTACTGTGCAGAAGCTTTTTAGTTTGGTATAATCCTATTTGTTTATTTTTCCTTTTGTTGCCTGTGCTTTTGCAGCCTTATTCATAAAGTCATCACACAGTCCTACATCCTGAACTGTTTCCCCTATATTTTCTTCTAGGAATTTTATGGTTTCAGGTCTTATACTTAAGTCTTTAACCCATTTTGAGTTGATTTTGCATATGGTAAGAGGCACGAGTCTAGTTTCATTCTTCTACATATGGATGTCCCGTTTTCCCAGCACCATTTACTCAAGAGGCAGTCTTTTCCCTAATGAATATTCTTGGTACCTTTGTCAAAGATTAGTTGGCTTTGAGTTTGTGGGTTGATTTCTTGTTCTCTATTCTGTTCCATTGGTCTGCGTGTCTGCATTTATGCTGTACCATTCTGTTTTGTTTACTGCAGCTTTGTAGTATAACATGAAGTCAGGTAGTGTTATGCCTTCACCTTTATTGTTATTATTTTGTTTTCCTCAGGATTGCTTTGTCTATTTGGGGTCTTGTGTTTCATATGATGGTTAGGATTGTTTTTTCTATTTCTGTGAATTATGTCTTTGGTATTGTGATGGGGTTTGCACTGAATCCATAGATCGCTTTGGGTTGTATGGACATTTTCACAATGTTAATTCTTCCAATCCAAGAGCATGGAGTGTTTTTCCATCTTTTCATGACCTCTTTAGTTTATATCTGCAGTGATTTATAGTTCTCATTATAGAGATCCTTGGTTAAATAGATTCCTAAGTATTTCATGTTTTGGTGACTATTGTAAATGGGTTTGTTTTCTTGATTTCCTTTTCTGCTGTTTCATTACTGGAATATTAAAATGCTACTGATTTTTGTGTGTTGATTTTTTTATCCTTCAACTTTACTGAAATTGTTTATCAGCTCTAAGAGTTTTTTGGTAGAATCTTTAGGTTTTTCTCTATATAGGGTCATGTAATCTGTAAACTGGGACAGTTTGACTTTGTCTCTTCCAATCTGGATTTTCTTTATTTCTTATTCTTGCTTGATTATTCTGGCTAATACTTTGAATACTATATTAAATAGGAGTGGTGAGAAGGGGCATTCTTGTCTTGTTCCACATTCAGGATGATATTTGTGGTAGGTTTGTCTTATATGGCTTTTATTGCATAGAGATACTTTCCTTCTATACCTAATCTGCTGAGAGTCTTTATCATGAAGGGATGCCAGATTTTGTTAAATGCTTTTTCTGTGTCTATTGAGACAATCATTTGTCTTTTTGTCCTTGATTTTGTTGATGTGGTGTATCACATTTATTGACTTGCATATGTTGAACTACCCTTGCATTCCTGGGATAAATCTCACTTGATTATGCTGTTTAATTTTTTTGATGTGTTGTTGTATTCTATGTGCTAATATTTTGGTGAGGATTTTTGCAACTGTGTTTATAAGAGATATCAGCCTATAGTTTTCTTTTTTTGTTGTATCTTTGTCTGATTTTTTGTGTCAGAGTGATGCTGGCCTCATATAATAAATCTGGGAGAATGGCCTTTGTTTCAGTTTTCAAATAATTTAAAGAGAATAGGTATTAATTCCTCTTAATATGTTTGGTAGAATTCAGCAGTAAAGCCATGTGGTCGTGGGTTTTTCTTTGTTGGGAGACTGATTACTGGTTAAATCTTGTTGCTTGTTATGGGTCTGTTTAGGTTTTCTATTTTTTTCTTGGTTCAGTCTTGCTAGTACGTGTGTGTTCAAAAATTTATCCATTTCTCCAGGTTTTCAAATTTGTTAGCATATAGTTGTTTGTAATAGTCTCTTATGATTCTTTGTATTTCTGTGGTACAGTCTTGCTAGTACGTGTGTGTTCAAAAATTTATCCATTTCTCCAGGTTTTCAAATTTGTTGGCATATAGTTGTTTGTAATAGTCTCTTATGATTCTTTGTATTTCTGTGGTATTGGTTGCAGTATCTCCTTTTCACATTTCTGATTTTTGTTATTTGGGTCTTTTTTTAGTTAGCTAGCTAATGGTTTGTCTATTTTGTTTATGTTCTCAAAAAAGCCAACTTTTTGTTTCATTGATCTATTATATAGTTTTTTGGATTTCTATTTCATTTAATTGTGCTCTGATATTATTTCTACTACTAATTTTGAGATTGCTTGTCCTTGGTTTTCTAGTTTTGAGGTGTAGCATTAGGTTGTTTATTTGAAATATTTCTCTTCTTTCGATGTGTTTATTGTAATAAAGTTCCCTCCTAGTACTGCTTTTGCATTATCCCACTGGTTTTGGTATGGTGTGTCTTTATTTTCATTAGTTTCAAGAAATATTTTGATTTCCTTTTAATTTCTTCTTGGACCTATAGTTGTCAGGAGCATGTTATTTAATTATGTATTTTTATAGTTTCCAGAGTTTTTCTTGTTATTGAATTCTCATTTTAATCTGTTGAAGTCTGAAAAGATACTTGAAATGGTTTCAATTTTAAAAAAATTTTGAATCTTGATTTGTGACCTAACATTTGGTCTATCCTGGAGTGTGTTCCATGTGGTGATCAGAAGAATGTATATCTGTAGTAGTTGGATGAAATGTTCTGTAGATATCTGCCAGGTACAATTAATCTACAGTGTTGTCTAAATTCTGTGTTTCTCTGATTTTTTTTTCATAAATGATCTATCCAATGCTGAGTGAGGAGTGTTGAGTTCCCCAGCTATTATCATATTGAGTCTATCTCTTTCTTTATGTCTAATAGTGTTTGTATATCTATTTGCCTTGGTGTTGGGCACATTGTAGTAAGATATAGTTTCTTTTTCTTTTTCAGTTGCATATTTGTCTTACCAATGGGTTTTGTTCTTTTCATGGTACTGATTATTTTTTTTTTTTGATTCCAGATGCAGGACTCTCCTGAGGTTTTCTTATATGGCTGGTCATGTAGTGATGAACTCCCAGTTTTTGTTTGTCTGGGAAATACACTATTTCTCCCTTATTTTTGAAGGACAACCTTGCTGGGTATAGTATTCTTGGCTGGCAGTTTTATTCTTTTGATATTTTGAATATATGATCCCATTCTCTTATGACCTGTAGAGTTCTTGTTGAGACTTTTGCTCTTAGTATGATGGTGACTGTCTTGTAGGTAACTTGACACTTTCCTCCTGCTGCTTTTAAGATTGTCTCTTTGTCTTTGAGTTTTGCCAGTTTGACTATAATGTGTCTCTCCAGGGTGACAGAGATGCAAAGGATTACTCAAAGCCCATTTCTTCTGAGCAAATGAGAGGCCTCGAAAGGGTTAATTTTCCAGGAACCCTCAAGAGAGAAGCATTCCTTGGAAAAATAACACCAAACTCTGGTTTTCTCTCAGTATTTTTTCTCTAGGCCGGAAAGTTACAGAAAAGGAACATAGGTGGTTACAAAAAGAACAGTAAGATAATTGTCATGGCAACAATCATTAGGTTTAGCTGCACCAAGGACATCTGCCCTTGGAGCCAGAAATTTTGCCATGTTACAATTCTTTATCTACAACAGAGACTTCAGCCCCAGGAAAGTTTTTTGTCTTTCGCAAGCTTAACATTTTTATGTGTAATTCTAAAAAGTTAGTCTATATCTGAAACTACAGGGCCTTGGAAGCTAGGCCTTGTGAAATACATTTGCTTTATTAGTGTTAGTACTCTCTACAGTACTCAATGAGACAACTACCTCTCCCAGTCTTTTTAGACTGGTCTTATGGAAGAAAAGAATCATACTAGTCTGTCTGACCAGAGATTTTAAGGTATCTTTCAAATATGTGTTTGTCCAGACTGCCATTTTTGTTTTTGGTGTCCCCCAGGAAAATAGGATGTTCTATGGCTTGTCAGTACCCTGTGAACAGTAAGGAGAAGCCAGACACTCTAGATGAAGCTGGGATGGGTGTTGGATGGGTATTTCAGTTTCTTCTATCATCACAGTGAAGCCAAGGGAAGGCATTTTCTTCCCACTCTCTGTACTAAGCTGGGGAGAGGTTTTATAGAAAATGCCTGTACTTGCATTCAGGCTCCAACTTCTGATCCTGTGGAGATAGCTGCTGGAATGCCTGTACTTGCATTCAGGCTCCAACTTCTGATCCTGTGGAGATAGCTGCTGGAATGCCTGTACTTGCATTCAGGCTCCAACTTCTGATCCTGTGGAGATAGCTGCTGGAAGTGGGCCCATAGTGTGCCCTCCTCTTTGTTTTCTGTGGTCTAGGGCTGCTCAAGATTGAAAAGCCCAATCAATTCCCAGAACTAGGCTGTTAAGGAGAGGGAGCTCTGGAAATTGTGGCATTTGGTGTGTAGACATACTCCTTCTAGGAAGAATGGGTAGACCTAGATTTATCATTGGGTACAGTGGGAAAAAAGGCTTGGCAAATGCTTAGCTCTGGCTTAGGTTGCCAAAGGGCTACTGTTTGTCTGCAACATTAGCTAGAATTCTTCCAGGTAGAAAAAGGAAGCTGTGCTTCTTAAATGCCCCTTCTCTGTACTGTTTCCCAGGGATGGAGCCCTGGAAATGCTTAGGTGCTTTATAAAAGCACCACTTTTTCCCCGTAATCTAGAAAGATTCATGTATGCCTGATCCCCTCCTCTCCTCAAGTTGCGGTTAAGAGCCAAATATGGGGAATCTTAGAGTTAGGTGTTATACATGTGGTCCGAACCCTCTTCTCCTTCCCAATTTTATGGCACAGTGCCCAGAGTGGAACATGTGCCAAGTATGCCTCAGCTTTTCTTACCTGTTCAGTGTAGATGTTTTCTGAGTTGACCAATGGATAGGAGTCTCAACTGGTATCTGACTGTCTCTCAGAGTGAATTGATTTGTGAATAGATAGTTATTTGTGCACCCATGAGTGGAGGGAGAGTCTGAAGCCTCCTATTCTGCCATGTTTCTGATGTCACCAACCCCACTTGCTTCTTGACTCTATATTTTCTGAAAGATAAAGCAGCAGCATTATTTAAAGTGATATCAAAATTTGGTAGCACTCTATTTAGTTTACAGCCAGGTAAAGTAGATCCTGACTAAGGCAAGAACAGCAACTGAAAGCACAAGTTCCTCGTTTTTTCCACAATTGACGTCTGTAAGTGCTTGAGTAGAAATAAGATAAGGACATACTTGATGATGCTAATGTTAGCAGATGTTAGCTACTTAGGAGAAGGGAGAATATCACAATGATAGAGTCATAGGAATTTAATTTAAGACTAGTTGGGCTTGATTTTTGGTTCTCCTACATATTAACTGTGTGACTGTGAGCAGGATAGTTAGCCTGTCAATCTCAATTTCCTTACTTGATAAATAGAACTAAAAGTAGTATCTATCTCATGGTTTGGTGGGAAGTTTCACCAAGCTAACCCATGTGAAATGCCTAGTACTATGCCTGATATTAGAAGTATTTTTAGCTGTTACTATGTACAAATATTCCTCAAACTCGCTGGCTTGATACAACAATCATTTATGCTTGTTCACCTTTCTTTAGATTGACTGGGTGTTGGTTGATATTGGCTGGGCTTGACTGGGTGGCTCTACTTATGCCTGCAGGTCTGGCTGTGTTTGGCTCCTTACTGAGAGTTGTGCTCAGGTTTGCTCTGTTTCTTCCAGAGCCCAGGCTGAAGGAGCAGTAGCTGCCTTGGGGGAGGTATTTACAGTAGTGGCAGAGGGTACAAGAGAGGACATTTGGAAAGATGTGATTCTTAAGGAATAGGCATGGAATGAGCACATTTGCCACTTCTACTTACATTCCTTTAAACAAAGCAAGGCATGTGGCCAAGCCCAGCATCATTGCAGCTAGCTTCACATCTGTGAGACAGTGGCAAGGGTGGGTGCATTATTCTACTACAGGGAGGTGAAAAAATTATGACCAATAATTCAGTCTGCTCTAATAGTCACATACTAGTTGTTGCTGCTGCTATTCTTTTAATTATTCTTAACCGTTTTTCTTTTTCTTTTCCTGTAACCATGAATTTCCTGGCATGAACAAAAGAGGTGCTGAACCAGTAACATTCTTGTGGTTTTAGCAGCATTACAAGCCTGACTTGCCACATTTCTTTTTCTCAACTGACACAAGCTCTTTTCCTTATACTTTGGCTTAATTTCAACCCTTTAGTCACAGCTTAAATATCAATTCCTTATGGAGCCTCTATGTCTATACTTACTCCTACTTCTTTTCTAATCTTTTTTTTTGTATTATTTATTTCTATCTGAAATTATCTAGCTAGTTGTTTTACTTATTTGTTACCTTTATCCTCCTGTAATATGCAGTCCGTGAAGGCAGGGGCTTTTTCTTGTTCACCGTTATCCTCAGGGCTGAACATGGTGCCTGGCATATAGTAGCCACACAGTAAATATTTCATCCCTTATAAGAATGAAACCTTTGGAAGAAATGATGGAAATAAGTTTATATTTCTAGTTGAAATTTTCTTCTCTAGTTTGTCTCATTTTGGTGTGGCAGTCTATTATAAATGTTTGTTAAACAATACATGAGAACACTTTTACATACAATATGGGATTTTATTTGAGAAACTGTTTTTATAGAGAAGTGAATTTAGCAATGAATAAACAAAAGCCTTTATATCTTAATGAGGCAGAAGATTAAAGAACATCATTTGGACTTGGAAAAAACCTGAGTAAGTGTTCCAGTTCTAGCAGTATATATATAGCTTATACTTTTATTTTTTGATGCCTAGCAGTATGGGAATCCCAACCCTTGACTTTGGTGTTACTAGCGCCATGCTCTACCAAGTGAGCTAACTGGCCAGTGTCTGCTTATACTTTTAAAGAGTAAATTTCCTATATATAGAATGGGATAATTCTATTTTATAAATTTAATAGGGCTGTGAATGACATTACAGCAGAGTTCCCAAACCTAGTGGCTTGAAGGTCACTTACTGCCTGCAGAAGTGTTTATGTGTCCGACATTTTTTTGATTGATTTTTTTTTAGCATAAAAATTCATGCTGCGGGCCGACCCCATGGCTCACTTGGGAGAGTGCGGCGCTGGGAGGACAGCGGTGCTGGGAGCGCCGAGGCCGCGGGTTCGGATCCTATATAGGGATGGCTGGTGCGCTTACTGGCTGGGCGTGGTGCGGACGACACCAAGCCAAGGGTTACGATCCTCTTACCGGCCGGTCACAAAAAAACAAACAAACAAAAAAAAACATGCTGCTTTCTTAAACAATGAAAGATTCAGATATCCTGGGTTCTCTATATGTGTGCTACATTGTCATACAAATTACATCTTTATACATCATATACCTTCAATATTCATTTATAATTATTACTCTCTGCAGTTGTCTTTTAAATAGGGCAAAAAAAGGGTTAAGCCAAAAATACATTTATACTGTTTTTATATTTACTTATAAATATAAGTTACTTTACCTGGGACTTTTTAGTACTTTATGTAGATTCAAGTTACTGTATAGTTTCATTTCAGCTTCAAGGACTCCCTTTGGTATTTCTTGTAGATCAGATTGACTAGCAATAGATTCTATCCATTTTGCTTACCTGGGAAATATCTTAATTTCTGCTTCATTTCTGAAGGATTATTTTGCTGGATATAGGATTCTTGGTTGATTTTCTTTTTCTTTTAGCTCTCTGAATATGTTCTTTCATGGCCTTCTGACCTTCATGGTTGCTGATAAGAAATATCTGTTAATCTTATTAGTGAATGTTGTACATGATGAGTAGCTTCTCTCTTGCCTTCAACACACTCTTTTTGTTTATGGTTTTTGATGGTTTGGCTTTCATTCATCTAGATGTGGATCTCTTTGTATTTATCCTACTTGGAGTTTGTTGAGTTTCTTGAATGTGTATGTTAATATTTTCCACCAAATTTGGGAAGTTTTTAGCCATTACTTCTTCAAATTCGTTTCCTCTTTCTCCTCTCATGCTAGTGGGTCTCTCATTATGCATTTTGTGGCATCCTCGATGATGTCCCACATCTGAGACTGTTTATTTTTTTCCTTCTGTTCTTCAAATTGGGTAATCTCAGTTGACATATCTTTAAGTATGTTGAGTTTTTCTTCTAACTGCTCAAGCATTTGGTGGTGCTCATGTAGTGAATTTTTCATTTGTGTTAATGTACTTTTCAATTTCAGAATTTCTACCTGGTTCTTTTCTTTATAATTTCTACATCTTTATTAATGTCTCTAATTGAAGCAACTTTCTCCTACTTTATTTGTTTAGACATGGTTTTCTTCAGTTTATTGAACATATTTAAAGTAACTTATTTACTATCTTTGGCTAGTCAATGCAAAGTCCAGGCATCTTCAGGACAGTTTCTCTTGACTACTCCTTCCCTATGTATTGGCCATGTGTTCCCATTTCTTTTACATATCTCCAAGTTTTTGGTGAGAACTGGATATTTTCAGTAACATAACATGGCAACTGTAGAAATCAGATCCTATCTTTCTAAGGTTTGCTGTTAATTTGTTGTTGTAGCTATTTCTTTGTTGAACAACTTTCCTGAACTAATTCTGTAAAATCTGTATTTTTTTTTTTTTTATCATGTATGGCCATTGAAGTCTTTTCTAGGTTAGACTGTCAGCCAATGGTTAGACAGAGATTTCTGTTAATGACTGAATCTTAATAATTTTACAAGCCTAAGCTTAAGGGCTCTGTGCATGTTAGGGGCACATCTTCAATGCTCAGGGAGACAATTTAAAACTCTGCTTTAGTTCTCACTTCTTGCTTGTGCAGAGGCACATGGCCATTCAGAGGTGAGAGCATATGGCCACTTCAGGTCTTTACTGGGCATGCACACAGGCTTATGTGTATATGTGGCCTTTTCTAGTTTCCCAGGAATAGGTTAGAGCTTATCAAAGTCTCCTATGGACATGTCATTTTCTAGCTTTTTCTTTAAACTGTTTTGGTAATCTTGCTATTTGCCTCAACTATTACCAACTTAGGCAGCTCTGATATTAAACAATTATCACTGATTACTTTTAGCAAATGTCCATTGATTGTTTTTAGCAAATGTCCCCAGGAAAATGTTGCACTGGAAAACTGAGTCAAGTCAAATAACTTAGGGAGTTGGATTTTTCCAGGGAACTTCCTGATAGGTCAAATTATGGCAGTTATCTGGAAATTGGGATTTGGAGGAATTCCAACCTTGTTTTGTCTTCTCCAGTGGCTTCTAGGCTTTTGGTTTTCACTGTGCTTTTGTAGGCTGCTGGTTTTCAAGTCTATCATCAGACTAAGGAGAATTTGTCAGGGATAGTGGTAGAAATAGGGTAAGTTAAAATGCCACAACTTTAACTATTTTTACCAGGATTTAATGTTGTACATTTGAATAAATATCCCCAGATTGTTGCATGCATTTGGTTAATTTTCAAAGTTCTAAAATAGTTGAATTTGATAATTTTTTCCAAATTTGTTGTTGCTTTTATGGAAGAGAGAATTTTTGGGACTATTTCCACAGCCATTTCTGCTGAGTCATTCCCTTCAACCTATAATGTAATTATTTGATTTTTACACATTTTACCTTGCACATGTTTTTAAGCTTAGGGTGTGTCAGCATCAAATAGGCAGGAACCAAATATGCAAAGCTTAATTATTGTCTATATACACTATGTTCATGCTATATTTATCATGTTGTTTATTTTAATTATAAATACAAGTCTTTTAAGTATCTTTTTCTTTTAATTGATATCTTTCTCTAAAAGTCAGTTTATGTCTGCTTTGACCTTTTTTTTACCATTAAATACACATCATTTGCCTGATCTCTTAATTTAGCATATTTTCTCCCATTAGATTAATAGATTATTTTTATATTAGAAGGAATTAGTGGTTTAATTCTCTCTGTGGTTTTAATAGGCAGAGTATTTACACTTTTAGGAAAGATTTTGAGAAACAATAACTCCAAAGACTAAAACAAAAAATAAAGCACGTACCTCTATCTACTGAGTTGAAAATAAAGTCTTAGGATATATAATCAAAGGCCCACTTGTTGTTAAATATCAGCTTTTGTATTATGTTGTTAATACACAGATGTTATGGTTGTCATGAAAACAATGTTTATTTACATTTTTATAGTGTTTGTGGGTGGATGCTCTCTGTTTCTCTCTCTCTCTCTGGTCTCTGTCTCACACACACACACACACACACACACACACACACACACACACACGGAGAGAAACAGGGAGAAGGGGGATAGAGACTCAGCACATTCTGCAGAAATAGAGTGGAAAGGCTACTCTTTCTAGCTACTTTGCAATAAGAAAGATTAAATTATCATTTTCCAATTTTTCCAAACTGTGTTCCATGGAATATTGTTCCTGAAGATATTATCAAGTATTGGAAATAGGTTTAATTACGAAATATGTTTTGGAAATGATAAACATAATATCCTACTTGAAGATTTAGAATGCACATTAGTAATTAAAATCTCTGAAATAAAGTTGATGAAATTTAAGCTAGCATTTCCCCAACTTATTTGCATAAGGAACACTTTGGATCATAGCCAGTAACACACTGAGAAAATAGGGCAGCTTTGCACAATAAACTGAATAACGTGTAGACAATTTTATTATTTTTTTTTCATTTCAATTAAAGATGAAGGGAAGATGTGGATAGATAAGAAGTAGTAGCAAGTTAACATGAGGGCAATCTTGTTTTATTTTTAATTTTTTAGAGCAATTTTAGGTTGATAGAAAAATTGAGAGGAAGGTATAGAGACAGCTGCTGCCCACAGATATGCATAGCCCCCATTATCCACATTCCCTACCAGGGTGATATTTTTGTTGCAACCTCCACTGACTTGTCATTATCACTCAAAATCCATAGTTTACGTTAGGGTTCACTTTTGGTGTTGTACATTCTATGAGTTTGGACAAATGTATAATGACATGTATCAACCATTATAGTATCATACGAAGTAGTTTCACTGTGCTAAAAATCCTCTGCTGTATTTATCCTTCACTCCCTCTTAACACCTGGCAACCACTGATCATTTTACTTTCTCCATAGTTTGCCTTTACAGAATGTCATATAGTTGGAATCATATAGTAAGTAGCTATATTTTTAGATTGGATACTTTCACATAGTAATATGCATTTAAGTTATCTTCATGGCTTGATAGCTATTTCTTTTTGGCAGTGCATAACATTCCATTGTCTGGATGTACCACAGTTTTCTATATACTACCGAAGGGTATTTTGGTTGCTTCCAAGTTTTAGCAATTATAACTAAAACTGCTGTGAACATTCATGTGCAGTTTTTGAGTGGATGTAAGTTTTTGACTCCTTTGGGTAAACATCAAGGAACAAGATTGTTGGAGTGTTTGGTAGGAGTATGGTTAGTTTTGTGAGAAACTACAAAACTGTCTTCCAGAATGGATGTACCATTTTGCATTCCCACCAACAAAGAATGAGAGTTTCTGTTGCTCCACATCCTCTTTAGCATTTTGTATTGTAAGTGTTCCGGATTTTGGCCATTCTAATATGTGTGTAGTGGTTCTCAGTGTTGTTTTAATTGTATTTCCCTTATGATGTCTGATGAACATTTTTCATGTTTAATTTGCATCCGTGTATCTTCTTTGAAGTGTCAAGATCTTTGACACACTTTTTTTTTTATTTATGTTGTTTTCTTTTTGTTGAATTTTAAGAGTTCTTTGTATATTTTGGATAACAGTTCTTTACCTCGTATGTTTTTTGCAAATATTTTCTCCCAGTATGTGCCTTGTCTTTTTATTCTTTTGGCAGTATATTCACAGAGCAGAAATTCTTAATTTTCATTTAGCCCAGCTTATCAATTCTTTTATGGATCATTCTTTTGGAGTTGTACCTACAAAGTCATTGCTGCACTAAATCAGGTAGATCCCCCCCCCATGTTACCTTCTAGAAGTTTTATGAAGATACTTCAAAAGTTAATGCAAAAATAGAAATGAAAAATAATGACTCTTTCTGTCAGCTTTCTGAAAACCCCTAGTATAGTTAAGCATTTTATATTTAGGTCTGTGAGCCATTCTGAGTTAACTTTTTTGAAGGATATAAAGTTTGTGTTTAGATTTATTTTTTGCATGTGGGCATCCAGTTGTTCCAGCACCATTTGCTCCATTGTATCGTTTCTGCTCCTTTTTCAAAGATAAGTTGACTGTATTTGCATGAGTATAATTTTGGATTCTCTATTCTGTTCCATTTTTCTATTATTTCTTTCACCAGCACCACACTGTCTTGATTACAGTAGCTTTTCAGTAAATCTTAAAGTCAGGTAGTGTCAGTCTTCCAACCTTGTTCTTCTTCTTCAGTATTGTGCTGGCTCTTCTGAGTGTTTTGTCTCTCCATATAGTCTTTAGAATCAGTTCATTGATACCCACAGGCGGGAGCGCCGCCGCGCTTCCCAAGCGGCGCACTGTACCAGTGCACCACCGGGCCGGCCCAGTTCTGTTTTCATTTGCACTTCAAAATATTTTGTAATTTTTCTTGATTTCTCCTTTGACGTGTGTTATTTAGAAGTATGTTATTTAACCTACAGTTGTTTGGGGATTCTTTAGCTGCCATTCTGTTATTTCTATTTTAATTGCATTGTGGGCAGAGAGTAGACATTGTATGATTTTTATTTTTTTAAACATGTTAAGGTACGTTTTATGGCCCAGCATGTGGTCTTTCTTGGTTAATGTTCCATATGAACTTGAGAATGAAGTAGTCAATAAGTATTAGTTCTATTCAGTTGATTTATGGTGCCTTTGAGGTCGACTATGTCTTTACTGATTTTTCTACCTGTTGAATTGGTCCTTTTCCAATAGAAGGGGTTTGAAGTCTCCGATTATATTAGTGGTTTCAGCTATTTCTCTTTGTAATACTATAAGTTTTTGCCTCATGTTTTTGATTCTCTGTTGTTATGTGTATGCACAGTAAGTATTGTTATGTCTTTTTGGAGAAGTGACTCCTTTATCGTTACATAATGCCCTTCTTTATCCCTGATAAATTTTCTCACTCTGAATTTGGTTGTGTATAAAATTAATTTAGCTCTTCCACTAGGTCTTTTGGTTAGTGTTAGCATGATATATCTTTCTCAATCTATTTGCTTTTAATCTATGTGTCTTCATATTTATTATGAGTTTCTTGAAGACAATGTAGTGTTGGGTTTTGTTTTTTTGATCCAACTGACATATTTCTGTCTTTTAATTGGTGTATTTAGACCATTGACATTTAAATGTGATTCTTGACATAGTTGGGTTAATATCAACCACATTTTTTTTTTCACTGTTTTCTATGTTTTTTTTTTGTTCTTTGTCCTGTTTTGTCTTAGTTCTAACAGTCTTTTTCTGCCCTTTTTGGTTAAATTGAGCATTTTATGACTTGTTTTTTCTCCTTAGTGTATCAGTACTAGTGAGAAGCAAAGTTTGGGCAGTGTCTGAAACAATACCTTTAAGGAGTCAATTTTCCACATACATATATTTTTAAATCTTCAGATTGAAGTAAATGTCTCTTAATTGAGTTTCTTTGTCAAGTATTACTTGAAGTACACAATCTGAGGATAATTGAAGACCTAATTGCACTCTGAAAGCCAGTCTTAGGTTTAAAATTCCTTCAGATAATCTATCCCTAGATAATCCAGAGGGGAATATGTTTTGTGGTTTTCAGGTCCATATGATTTACACCAAATTTTAGTAGGAATCTGTTTTGATATTTCTGGAATACAATTTGAATGTGCAATGTGCTATTTCTTCAAGGGGGAACTTTTCATTCATAATTTGTTTCCATTTCTGTTAGGCATAGGTAGAAATACTAGCAGTAAAATCATCTGTAAAGGAATAAATTCATTATCTAACTAGCTACAACTATAGCCAGTGCTAAATTAATTTTAGTGTGGGATGTTGAACATACCTGACCTCATTCTTGGATATAATCAGTAATTAAAACTGCATATGGGAAAAAAAAACCCACAAGTTTTATTTCATTTTTAAACTTGTACCTTAAAGTCCATTTGTGAATAACAAGGTTTTTGGGTAGATTTCTAGTTTTATGAAGTTTGTTATTGTGGGGTTACAGTATATTTTAATTGTTTAAATGATCAAGTTTAGATGTTGTGGAGAAACTGCCTAAACAGTCATTTACAAAGGGTCACATTTCCACCTGTGGCCTGAAGTGTGTTCTCTGTTAACTGATGGTTGTCAGGTTATCATGTTAAAAATGACCCCAAATCACCATATATTCTTTCTCTCAAAATATGATGGTAAGTAAAATAGTCCATTGTGAAAACTAGAGGTAGGGAGCTGTTTATCTGTGTTTCTTATAAACACAGCAACAACTTACTAATTTATTTGTACGATTATTATGATTTAATCTAACTTTATGCTATATCATGTTTTTAATTTACAGAAAATTTAAAGCAAAACTGGTCTTTTAAATGTAGTCTACTACTTAGATTGGTCTGTACTTAATTAGCATTTTTGCAGAGTGGAACATCCAGGACATATAAATCCTTCAGTTAAGAACTGAAGCAGATTCTCAACTCTTTGAGAAGACTGAGTAAAATAATAAAAATCAACAAACAGGAGGAGAAACCATTATTTAAAACAAAACAAAACAACAACAACACACACACACAAACTTTTAAGTATTCTGGACAAATTGGAAGATATTTTTTTTCTTCTAAAGATTCTATAGTGAATGGGTATGTGCTTCATTAATGTCTCATTTCTGAGGTGAAATGCATATGTGGATTTAAAAAGTTTTTGATATAAATAAGGGGAGAAGTGAAAACGGAAATCTCTTCTAATTTGAATTTCATGGACAAGTGAGAAAAAAATAATTAGGGAGAGTTTATCTTGGCCTTTGGTAAACACAATGTGTACTGGTAAATGTGATCTGGCATTTTGTAGTGAATCAGTGATCGGGGCACACCTGGACCAGATGTGGTGCATTCCACTTACATGCAAAGCAGGGGAAGGAGTGTATGTTGCATGTTGCACCTTTGTTACTGAACCTAGGAGTTACGTCTCCCAATTTAGTACCTATATTGACATATAAGTTTACTTAATAAGCATCAATTTTAAGATGAAAACCATGGTTTAACTTGGGAACATTTTTAATGAATTGAATGTATGAATGAAAGAGTATTTTACCCCAGCAAGAGCATATGGATCTCTATGACAGCTATGCCCTTGCAGTTATCATTTGCATCCTGAACGAAGGTGATATCCTTGCTGCCCAGCCAGCTTCCCTGCTTTTCCTAAGGTTGAGATCTACTTGAAGACAACCAGAATGTGACCTGGAGTGAGTTGGTATCTCTCTATTCCTAGGAAAGGAGAAAGTAAAAGAATTGCAGTCTCTTGGATGTGGGTGATAGAAAAGATGTGAAATACTTTTAATCTTCTCAGAAAAATTGGGCAAAATAAAAATGTGACAATAATGAACTAGAATGTCTTAATCCAGGCACTGATTTTTCACTA
Source organism: Galeopterus variegatus (assembly GCF_000696425.1). Taxonomy (NCBI): domain Eukaryota; kingdom Metazoa; phylum Chordata; class Mammalia; order Dermoptera; family Cynocephalidae; genus Galeopterus; species Galeopterus variegatus. The sequence goes on along the minus strand of NW_007734268.1, from coordinate 18,257 downwards.
TTTAAACATGAAAAAATAGTAAGATTCAAACTCCTATTTTGTCTTTTACATTGCAGCAAGATGGCCAGAAATGGTACTGGCTGGTGCAAATGTCGTAGCATTTTTATGATGCAGTAGCCTTTAGGTTGTAGACAAAATTGGTCTCAAGTTAGTTCAATTTGAAGTTACATCGTGGAGGAAGTTTGTTATAACTTCTTGGTATACATTTGAATGATCAAGAGATTGCTTTTAGTCTCCAGTGTAATCATCCTGTGAACTTTCAAAAGCATTATATTTAGAAAAAAAAAAAATCACTCAACTACTTTTGGCAAGAACCAGTAGGTATGTGCTGAATCTTTCTTTTTCTTTTTAACATCAGAACATAGACACAGAACTTACTAAATGTATTTAACATAGATTAATCACTTTTCCAAGAATGTTGCTTCAGCTTTTTTGTGGTCCCAGTGCCTGTTACAAGTTAAGATAATTTTAGCTCACAGTAGGCTTGATGGCTATTAAATCTTCTGCTCAAGTGAGAATTCCCAAGAGGAACAGAACCTCTGTGAATGGCTTTGTAGGATAGATGGTTTATCTCTATCCCATGACATTTATATTTCAGGGGAGATTTCCTTCTTTAATATCTACATATGTTTCTTAGTCTTTATATTTTCACAATGAAATCTAATCAGCAAGCGATTTTGTTTTCCTGTTTTTGTACTTAATCTAGGCTGTGTCTGTTGATGTCTGTTTAATATCATGCTAATCTTCTGGGAGAGAGAATGTGCTTTTGCTTACACTGAATAGCAAGGGATAAACGTCAACACTCAGGAAATGGTAATTATTAACCAGAGAGGGAATGTACTTCTTTCAGAGGACTTAGAGCTAGGGGTGGGTTAGGAGTCCTGTGGTTTAGCCTCAGTGCTTGTAATGAAATTTTTTTTTTCCCTCAAGTGTTCCCTACTTGAAGCATACATTTTTTAAAAATTTATTTTAATTTATCAGTATAGAATTGATGGATCTTGGATGTGACCGGTGCCATTGTGCACACGATAAGCACAAAATAGCCAGTGGCGTTGTCTTCCACTCCAGCACCAAACCCCTCCCCCACTTCCCTTTACAGAAGCCTTGTGACTTTTGCAAAACAGAAACCCTTTTGCTTTTGCAAGAGCACAATTCTCCACCCTGGTCGCATAGTTTCCGCATTAGCATAATGCCCCTCCTCGATTGTATCAGCCAGCCCTTGGTGCCCTATATAAGCTCTCTCACCCCCACACCTGGTGCTGTCCTCCATTTTGAGGGCAGCCCCTGGCTGCTCTCCACTTTGAGTGCAGCCTGGCAGATTCTTTTCCTTTAATAAAGTATGATTGGTACCTGGCATTTTGGCTTACTTTCTTTCAACAATGTGGTTGATTTATGAGTACAACTAGACCATGATTTTTGAGCATAAAGACTAAGTCTTTAACCATAGTTTTTGGACAGAATTTTCCATATCCAAATTATGTTGCCAAATCCACTATATATTATGAACATGTTGTTCTAAGAGTAATAAGTACCATTCCTTTTGATGGTGGTTGTTTGATTGATAGATTCCATTGTACAAGTTTACTTTAAAGTTAAAGACGGAATCTTTTGACCACTTGATAATGTAGTGTATCCTAAAAACATTATGTGTAGTAGAAAAATGATGAGCTGAGATTCTGGAAATTTCAAAAGTCATGTTAATGAGGTGCCTAGGCAGCACTTTCGCAGTTTATTTAGTCTGATAAATTCTTGTCATTTTGGTTTGTAAAAGGTTACTTTACAATTTTGGCACACTTAATGGTCATCACTGGTGCTGTTACAGTTTTATAGTCATCACTCTTTCCAGGAGAGTTTTCATATAAGTGCCTCTGTTGACAATTCTTATTGTTTCTGGAATTTTCCAACATCCGTGGAATTTCCCTGACTAGCTATTGTATTTGTAAGGAGGACTCAAAATTTTACAAGAAAGGCATAAGTTATTAGAAAAATATAATTGGTTAGTAATTGGCAAGTCACTGAGACCTGAGTTATTTCTAGGATTTTTGCTTCTTTCCTTATGATGAATCCATTGTTTTTCTCTTTTCATCTGCTTAGTCAATGATTTTTGTTTCTCTGTAATTTCCAACTTGCAGGTACTTTCATTATATTCTTGTTCAAATTCCTTGCAGATGGAACCTGATTACTATGATTTCTTTGCTGTCAGTTCACTCAGATTATAAACTACTGGTCATCCAAAGGATCAGCTGCTTTGGGAATAGGGCCTCACCAACAGACCAAACAGTAGAATCTATGGTTCTTTGCTGTCAGTTCACTCAGATTATAAACTACTGGTCATCCAAAGGATCAGCTGCTTTGAGAATAGGGCCTCACCAACAGACCAAACAGTAGAATCTATGCAGTGGGCATAGGGAGTGAGGTAATTACAGGAAAAAAATGAAGTCAACACTTTCTTAGCAGGGACTGTGGCCTGGGAATTTTCTTTGAACAAGGGTGAGGATTGACAAGCACTCAAAATTTGTAGTATATGTAACTCTAAGAAATTTCAAGTATAATATCTCATTTGATGTTCTAAATATAGGAACAAAAGTAGATAAACTCAAAGATTGAAAACCTCATGTTGTTTCAGGCACCTTCACTATTGAGATAAAAATGAGAAAGGTGAAGTCAGAATTTGTATCTTTTATAATTATTTCATGAGCAGATTACCTAAGGATAATGAGGTAAGTGGTTGTGTATAGAGAGTACTTAGTCTCTATGCCTTGGTAATAGTGATGCACAATTGCTTTGCCTCCACCTGTGCTAGAGGGCAACTGCCTTCAGGGTGGCAAGGGCCATGAAAGTTTCTTGAACACCCTTGTTTTGTTGCTGAGGTATACGTGCATCGAAGACTAAGTGCCCAAAGTCGGGTGTAATGGCAAAGGGAGTTGGTGTTTGCAAGTGTTATGCTCTGCTGTTCCATGGTGGAATCCACTGAATGTGCAGAGAAAGAGCAAAAAGTGATCTACCCATTAGGCTGTGTGTTCCCTCCCTATTCTGTAATTATTGAAAACAAATGAAATGATCTTAATTCTTCGAGAAGATTTAAGTTCCTCAGAATAGATTGTTACCTATCAGAGAAAAATTACTGCAATCTATGTGCTTCTGGCTAACCTCCCAGTGTCCTCAGACAATCGTGATCTATTATTGCTTAATAGTTCCTCACCAGTCTTCAATTAATTGTCTGTGCTATGAAGTTCATCTTGACCATCTTAGTTCTCTGCTGGTGATGGGGACATAGAGGCCATAGTCCATTATCTGCCAGGAAAGTGTGTCTGTGTATATGTGAGAGAGACACCATATTTCTTAGCATGTATTATATATGTTTGGAAGATTGGTTTAAAGACAAATAAAATGTGTTTAGTTTTGTGTTTATCATCCAGCTTATGACATAGAACTTTGCCAGTGCCTTATTTGGATCCTCTGTGTACTGCTTCCTGTTTGCATTGCTGTTCCTGATTGTACTCCCTTCCATTTCCTTAATTTTGTGTTGATGATTTCCTTGCCTTCCCCTATAGTTTTACTACATATGTAGGTGTTTCTAAAATCGCTCTGTTTTAAATATTTTTATGAATAAAATTATACTGATAGTATTTTTCTCTGACTTGCTTTTTTTGCACAACAATGTTTTTGAGGTTCCTTTTTATTGCATATATTTGTAGTTTATTACTTTCGTTAAATTGCATTAATATACTGCGGATTGTTTATTCATTGGATTCTTTATGGTTTTTGGCTAATTTCAAACAACTTTTTAAACAATTATATCAGTTTGCTCTTGCTATATAAATGATGTGAAATAAATTATCCAAAAGACAGTAGTTTAATGATAGTCTATGCTTAGGTATCTGTGGGTTAGCTGGGAGTGTGTTGATTTAGAATGGACTTGGCTAGGCTGCGCTGTTTTGGGGCAGCTTGTTTCGCACCGCAGTTCTGGACAACTCTGGTTTATTCTTTTTTCGTCTTTGACCAGATGGCTATCCAATCACATTCTTATCCTGGAGATGACAGGTATAAGACAGTGGAAAGGTAAAGGATTTTTTAAAGCGTCAATTTGCAACTGGCACACTATCATTTCCTCCTCATTCTATTGGCTAAGGCAAATCACATGACCAAATTTAACATTGGGGTGGGAAAATACATTTCACTCCTTTGCGAGGAGAAATGTAAAGTTACAAGCCAATGGTATAGATATGGGGAAGTGTGTAGAGTTGGGTCCCCAAATGCTATCTCCTAGGGTTTACCCTCTTAGCCACAATTAGTCACATTCCTTTGACATGAAAATATGCTGAATAATATCCCAAGACCCCATAAATTCTAATCTAGTCACATCATCATGTTCAAGGTTCAAAATTTCATGATCTGTATCAGGTCCTAATATAGTGTCTCTTTATCTGGAGATTTGTGAATTGGAAATGAAGTTTTCTGTTCCCAGTATACCCAGTATACAGTTGTGGCACTTAGATGGAATAACCACAGTAAATACTCCCCTTCCAATGGGGAAGAATAGGAGGCAAATGACAATCACTGGTCCATAGAAATTTTGAAATCCTGCTGGACGAGTATTGTCAGGTTTCCTTCCCCTGAGGGTAGTGACTGTTCCTTCATTAGGTCCCAGTTCCCTTCCCTGTTATTGGATTTCCTGTTTACCCTCAGGTGTTTCTTAGTTTGAGAAACCTCAGGGGAGATGGGAAATTTTAGTTTTTAGGCTGTCAAATTCTGTGCTCTTTCTCCACCTTTTAATATCTGCTTACAAATGTGCCAATTCTTAGAACTTCTCACTTGTGTAGTTCCTTAACATACTCGTCTTTAAAAAGTCAGCTTATGCTTTCAACATTCTACCTGGAAGCTATCTTGCCTTAGAAAATTTATCTAGTCAATTTATGAACTATCTTCCCAGTTACTGTATGCTCTTCCAAATTTGTGCAACTATATAACGTATTTTGTTCTTCCTTCTTTTCCCCCTCCCCCTCCCCCTCCTCCTCTTTTAGTTTTTTTCTTTCCGATGCCTCCAAAACCATATATTTTAGATTTTATTGTTTGTTTGCTTGTTTTGTTTCGAGGGGACATGTGATTAGTTTCCTAGAGCTTCTTTAAAAAGGTTCCTAAACTGAGTGGCTTAGGAACCAGAAATTCATTGCCTTACATTTCTGGAGGCTAGAAGTTCAAAATCAAGGTGTCAGCAGAGCCATGCTCTTGCTGGCTCCAGGATAGAATCTTTTCTTGGCTCTTCTAGCCTCTGGCATTTGCTGGCAATCCTTGGCTTTCTTGGGCTCATGGATGCTTCACTCTGGTTACTTAGCTGTTTTCTCCCTGTGTGTCTTCATGTCATCTTCCCTTTGTGTATGTCTGTGTCCAAATTTCTCATTTTTATAAGGACACTGGTCATTAGATATCCTAATGACCTCATTTTAATTTGATTGTCCTTATAAAGACTGTTTCCAAAGAAGGTCCCCTTCTGAGCTAACAGGGAGCAACATATCTTTTTTGGGGGGACACAATTCAACTATAATAAGTCATTATCTTGTATAAAGGATTTCTAGATATTGATGTTCATATCAGTTTATTGCTTCAAAAATATTATGTAGAAACACTAAAACTCGGTGGCTTAAAACAAAAATCATATATTTCATGGATCTGTTGATAGTTCTGCTTCTTCCTGCAAATGGGAAATTTAGCTGGGGCAGCTCCGCCTCACATCTTTCCAGCCAGCGTATATTCTTTCAATGGAGAATAGCAGAGGCACAAGACGGCAAGTGGAAACATGAGAGGGCATTTAAACTCCAGGCTTGGAAATGGCACACTGTCATTTTTCATTCTAATGGTCAGGCAAGTCTCAGACCAAACTCAAAGGGCAGGAAGACAGTTCCACTCATTTAGTAGAATTATTACAAAGTCACACAACAAAGGTCATTGATATGCGTAGGTGGGGAATGAACAATTGGGGACAATAATTCCATCAACCGTAACAGTCCTATGCAGGTCCCCTGGGCCTGTGTGAAATATGTACCTAGGAGACATATCTAGGAGAGGAATTTCTTTGTTAAGTGATATATACATGCTTAAGTTTACTAAGGAGGCCAAAATGTTTTCCAAAGTGGTGGTGATGTTATGTGAGAGCTCCCATTTCTTCGCATACTTCAAAGCTTTCCCATTTTGAATTTTCTGATTATTAGTAATGTTGAGTTTCAGATGTGTGTAGACCATTAGTGGTTTCTTTTGTCATACGTCTTTTCTTGTCTTTGCCAATTTTTATGTTGATTTCTTATTGATTTCCTAGATACAAATTATTTGTTATTTGTGGTACAAATACTTCTCTCATTCTGTGACTTTTTTTTCAACTTTTTTCCTGGAGTTTTCATATGAAGAGAATTTCTTAATTTAAATATAATTGAGGCTATCAGTATTTCCTGTTTAAAAATTCTACTCTGAGACCATAAAAATATTCTCCTATATAGTTTTTATAAAGTTTTTTGTATATAGCTTGAGGTACAGAATGATTTTTATTTTCATAGTGATAGCCAAATTTACTAGCATTATTCACAGACCAGAATCTTATTAATTTCCTATATATCTGTAATTCCAACCAGGTCATACATCAGGTGTTTCATTAATGCAGGAATCTTTTTATGACTATTTAGTTCCATAGGCTATTTCTCTGTCCTCTCATTATTAGCACACTATCTTAATTGCTATAATATTATAATATTTAATAATATCACTATTAATGTTATGTATTATAAAATATAAATATCTCATTTAAAATTTAATAACAATATAATATTTATAACATTTAATATTTAATAAGGCGCATCATGTTGCCTGATTTTTAAAATTTATTTCCTGACTTCATTCTTTATATAAATTTTAGGACCAATTCATCAAGTTTCATGAGAAGCATTGTTGGGATTTTATTTGATTTGCAATTTATGTGTGAATAAATTTGTCAATCTGGAAAGAACCGTCATCTTTACAATATTGCATTTATGCCTAATAGTTATATCTCTTCATTTAGGTTTTTAAAAAATATCTAAATTTAAAGTTTTCTCCCTGGAGGTCTTATACTTCCTTGGTTAAATTTATTACTAGGTAGCTTGTTCTTTTTGTTGTTGATACAATTATAAATGATGTTTTGATTTTATTTTATACTTTTTAGTCAGATTTACTGAGATATAATTCTTATGCAGTAAAATTCACTCTTAAAATCGTTTGAATATTGATAAAGGTATGCAGTTCTGTAACTGTTGGAAAAATACAAAATTAATTCTTTCAGTAACTTGTTTTGCCTTTAGAATAGAACCTGCTCATTGTATCAGCTTTACTGATAATCAACTGCTTTTCTCCTGCTTTTATAAACGTGCTTGCTTATCACAATGACTAGTGTACTGGCTACATGAATGCTGAGAGAACATAACTTAAAAGAACCCAGAAGAGTCTGCCTATATAAGCCTTGTAAGACCTCGAGGATCAGGTTTTGGAAGAGCTAGCTCATCTGGGCCCGTGGGCATAATAAAATACCTGACTCTCCAACTCTCTTGAGTGCTGACTGCTTCTCTGTTGAAGTCTGTTCCGTAACAAAACTACCACCACAATTCACCTAATGAATGTTTCCATCACCCCCTTTGTGTTTTGTTCCCTTTCCCCACCCCCAGACCCTAGCCATCCTTGACCTGCTTTCTGTCTCTGTACTTTGTTTTCTAGAATTCCATATAAATGGAATAGTAGATATGTAGTCTTTTGTGTCTAGCTTCTTATGCTAAAACATAATGATTTTGAGATTCATTTATCTTGTTGCATATAATCAGTTCTTTGTCGTATTATATTGCTTAATAGCTTTATTTGGTTAGTGTTTACCTTATTGGCCTAGTGTCTAGGCAAATTTAATTCTCATTCTAACTTCTGCTGTGATTGAAGAACATAAACTGTAGAGATGTTTATTAAACAGAGGAGCCCTGGGGTTTGACAGATCACACAGGAACAGTTTCATAGATAATGTTTTAGCAAAGAGTTGATGCTTGAGGAGCTAGATTGCAAAGTTAAATACTTGCAAGAAAGATGTGAAAATACTATGTGAAATCTGAGAACTAGAGAGAAGGTGGAAGGCACTAAAAATTAGTTAAGGAGTAGGTCAGTAGGAAGCTACTAGTCAATTATCTTCTCTATTTTTCTTGGACTTATTTCAGATCCTCATAATCTCTTGATGAGATTATGGCAACAGCATTGTAACAGTTCTCCCTGCATGAAATTAAAGCATTCTTATCTCTGGAATCAGATAATGATTCAGGGTTTTAAATTTTTTCCCTCAGTTATTTACATTGGGTTTAGATATATCACATGTGATGTGTCTACTCAATTAATTGTCATATACAGTTAGTAATATGTGTTTCAGGGAGTATTTTAATTTCTCCTTTTATTGCCTAGCTTCTGACTGGTGTACTGTATCAAAGAAGATACTAGGAGAGAAGAGTAAAAATTTCAGTGAAATTTTTAGTTTTTAATAGTGTTTAACAATATTTGATTGTGAGGATCAGCTGAAATGGCTAAAATTGCAGTTTTAGAATTACTGGTGAAATTGTTTCCCATGTTACTTCTTCCCTCAGATTATTTGGACACAGAAAAAGAAACATCTTGTAGGTCATGTTTAACTGACAGGTACAGTTTTGCCTCTAAGTCCATAATGTATTTTGGTTAGATAGGTATATCGTGGGATCCCCAAATCTGGAGGGGCACTTGCGTAGTGTTTGCCTATTCCAAAGAGCTCATCCAAGCCTGTAAGCAGAAACATCAGTTTTATTAGATTTACAGGAGGTGCTGATGGCAGCTAATCAGCTAGAAATCCGCACCGTCACAGGGTACATACAACAGTTATATAGTGAACACGTCAAAGAAGATGTGCAAATCATTTGCATGCTCATGCATAGACCCTCACCCAACTCTGAGTGTGTGGGAGATCTGGCTGTGTAGATAAGTCAACCTACTCACTACCCTCCTGGCTTCAGAGTAATTTAACATCAGTGTGCTAACTCATTTATGTGCTAATTCATTTACTCAGGGTTCCTGCTTCCTACAGTCTTCCATTTGTCTTAAAGATGTGCCTTTCCTCAGGTAAACTGCCATGGCCAGTTGTAGTTTCCCAGGGGGGAGGGGAAACTTTGCTCTGCACTGGGAGGGGAATAGGCCTATGTTCAGCATTTACCTTACAGTAGGGCTGGCACAAATTTGAATAAATTGATAGGTTTACTTTGTTTTTTTTCCACTGATAGATGTCTGAAAGCCTCTTGTGAATGTAGTTCTGTGTAAACTATGTACTCAAATAAGAAATCTTGTCCTTAGCTAGATCAACTGTACTTTGTTCTTTAAAGAGTGAGGGGTGTAGCTATATTATCAGCCTCATATGGACTTAGTCTGAAATTGTTTACTCATAAAATGATCTGATATATTGTAAGAACAAAGCTTCTTGGATAACTGTCTCTCATGCAATTCTACAATACATTGCATAACTCTAACAATGTAAATGTATGCAAAATGTTTCAAGTTTGATTTTTCAGATGATAAATTGAATGCAGGTGTTCATTGTTTACCTAATTGTAAGATAGTCTATTTTGTTTCTACTTAAAACATTCTGAGCATAGACCTATGACTGCAGAGTGAGAAACCTGTGCATGCATGCCTTTGATTTAGTTTTACTCTAATGTATACATTGTTCTTTGTTGGGCAAACTTCCCAGGCTGCCTTGCAGAAACAATATTGTGAATGCCATTAAGGCTGGAAGGATGTATAATCAGATTATTTGTAGCCATGAACTATTACCCGATTACCATAAGACAGTGGTTCCTAACTTTTTTGTGGTATAAAACCTCTGAAAGTTGTGGAATTCCTTCTGAAAAAAATAATTGCATTACATACAAAATATTTTTTCAGAGGTTTTTCAGTCTCTCTGAGTCATATTAATTTGCTTTGTGTTAACCCTGCCACATTCTCTTATATTGTTTATGGGAATATAAATTGAATCCACCTTTATGGAAAACAATTTAGAATATTTATCTAACTAGCATGCTCATCCTGTTTTTTCTGGGTAGAGATAGTCAACTGAACATTTGTCTAATTTTGCTCACTAATCAAACTTTATTAAAGCTACTAGAAAGGGATTAAAAATGATATAAACCCTCAAGAACAAGAGTAGGAGAGGTGACACTGACAAACAAATGAAAAATAGCCTGAAAGCAAGTGAATTAGTCATAGCAGACTCAGTAGATCTGAGAATGCCAAACTGTAAGCCAATGGTAGGCAAGCTATTAATTAAAATTGTCTGCTGTCAAATTCCCAAAGTGCAGGACCTGGCAGCACTGGTTACCTCAAACTGAGTGAAGGGAGGAACAAAATAAAGAGGGTTTGTTTGAAGCTATTTAAGAAACAGTCTGATCTCTAAATAACCTTCTCTATTCTAAGGCCACCTCACAGGGGAAAGTGGGGTGAAGCACTCTCTGTGTACTGGGTGTGCAGTTGAGGGCCTGTGTGCCTAGCCAGAAACAGTGGCTAACAGACAGTGGGTGCTTCTTCCACTCAGCAGCCAGTATCTGGGTGGCTTGGCTTTTGATTGTGGCTGGGGATTGGAAAGATTTTGTTTGGGCAATATGTTTAGTCTAAGAAGAAAGACCTAACAATACCAACCTCAGAGATTCCCATAAACATCTCAACACAATAACTCTACAGAGAGCTATTGGAGGATTTGTTCCACCAAAACGATTCACTCAAGAAAGAAGATTGCATGGGATACAAGAGTTCACTCAAGAAAGAAGATTGCATGGGATACAAGAGCTTGGGGATCCATGGTAGGAGAGAGGTCAAGAGTCTCCCCAAGGTGATGGTGAAGGGAGTTGTTAGGATGATAGCGATGTGACTGGCACAGAGAACAGCCAGTCCATTTGGAAAAGAGCTTGGGGATCCATGGTAGGAGAGAGGTCAAGAGTCTCCCCAAGGTGATGGTGAAGGGAGTTCTTAGGATGATAGCGATGTGACTGGCACAGAGAACAGCCAGTCCATTTGGAAAAGATCAGAGGACTCCAAGGGTGACTTTTTCAAAAATATAAATTTTGTGAAATGCCTGTGTGTCTGAACACCTTGAGAGGAAATTTAGACAAACAGCTGTTTGGTGTTGAATTAGTCATAAGCATATAGAAAACTAACCACATAAAACAAAAGATAAGCTCTTAATTGTGGAGAAAACAAAGAGTTGTTCAGGAAAGGAATTTTAATAATATATGACTCAGATATGAGTAGTGTTTACATGGTCAATGATGTAAATACTCAGTATTAATTTAACCAAAATTATGATATTGAAAGAATGGGAAGTGTTCGTGTGTATTGTGATAAAGTTGGGAGGAGAAAGGACAAAATTATTTTTTCCATAGATAATGGCCAAAACAGAAAAATTAACAGGCAGCGTTACAAGTATGTTATTTAGACATTGGTGTGATAGGTAAATTATTGATCCCAATTCTTCAGTCCTCTGAAACAATGTTCTTCTTTTGTACCCTTGCCATGGCCTCCTAGTGAATGAAGTATATTTCCCTATCCTTGATTCTGGATTTGGCTGCTGACTTGCTTTGGATAATGGGGTTTTACCAGATGTGATAGATGTGTAGGCTTAAAATGTGCTTGTGCTGTTGGACTTCCCCTCTTGTGCTTCATTTACTGCTGTAAGTAAGGCAGGCTCTGGTTGGTTGCTGCCCCTCCAGTCTGAGCTGCAGAGTAAACTCATGGGTCAGAGATGCTTGAAGCAATCATCTCAGCCATCCCACAGGTGTGTGAGTGATAAATAAAAGTTTACTGCTACATGCCACTGAGACGTTATGCATATTTGTTACTCAGCAAAAGTTGACTTACACATGGAGATAAATACTAGAATAGTCAGTTAAAAGAAAGAACAATGATTGCCACCAGGGAAGACACAGTGGGCTGAAGAGGGTGAGGTGAACTGCTTTTTTTGTAACAAATGGAGATTTGCTAATCAAGAGTAAATGGAGGTTCACAGGGTTGGAAGCCTCAGTGAGGTAAAAGGGCTAGTCTAGTGTGAGGAGAGAATAAAAGAGATGATGGAAGTTCCAGTCAGAGTCTGTGTTACTGAAAATAAAAATTCCAGAGGAGCCACAGATAGAAGTAAAGTCAAATTTTTAGGTTGATTATAGAAATTAGTAGTTTAAGTGAAGATAGAGGTCACTTCACACTTGTCAGTATGGCAATTATCAAAAAGACAAGAGATAATAGGTGTTGGTGAGAGTCTAGAGAAAAGAGCACTCTTATATCCTCGGAATGTAAATTACAACAGCCATTACAGCAAATAGTATGGAGGTTCTTCAAAAAATTAAAAATTAAAAGAAGAACTACCATATGATCCAGCACCCTTACCTCTGGATACATGTCCAAAGGAAATGAAATAAGCACTTTATAGAGATATCTGCACTTCCATGTTTATTGAAACATCATTGAAGGATTATTTATAGTAGCCAAGATATGGAAAAACCTTAAGTGTTGAATGGATAAAGAAAATGTAATTACACACACACATACACACACACACACAGAGGAATATTATTCAGCCATAAAAAAGAAGGAAATTCTGTACTTCGTTACAACATGGATGAATCTCCTGTTTTTCTTAATGGAAACCAGGTACAAGGGAGAGCAGAAGATGGTACATATAGTCAGCTACCCCACAGTGTCCCTACAGAACAAAGGGAACTCTACACAATGTCACATGTTACTGATTAGCTTCTGGCTACTTTTAAAAACTCAGTTTATATGCTTAAATATTTAAATTTATAACCAATAATTATTTACACTTTTTCAAGGACTTTCCATACAATAAACACAATGCCAGATACCTCACATGTGCTATCATGTTTGTTTTTTATAATAACTTTTATTCTCCACTCTCAAAAACAGAAGAAGCTGAGGGACAGATTA
>NW_007734268.1:2548-4594 GCF_000696425.1 Galeopterus variegatus | reverse complement strand
GTTTTTTATAATAACTTTTATTCTCCACTCTCAAAAACAGAAGAAGCTGAGGGACAGATTAATTAAATAGCTTGTCCACAGTTCAACAACTTCTTATATGGCAGTACCACTCTTGGAACCGAAGTCTGTCTGACTTCAACATCCGCGATCTTAAACAAAACCTATTTAAGGACATGAGTTTTAATGTATAGTTTGCACATTGCCCTAAATTACTGTTAGAAAAAATAAGAACAAGTTGATTGTCACATGTTTGTCATAATGGTAGCCAGATTTAATATTTTATGATATAGCAATTATACAGAGAAGCTATTTTCAGATTTGGGTGTTTAGATTTTAGAAGGTCTGCAACTTAATTATCACCAGGACATTCATTTGATTTGTGGAAAGTACTAAATATATATCTTTGGAAAGAAAAACCACAACTCTTCCTTGTAAGCATTTATTTTGGGGGAGTATAAAATTTTTGCTGCATAGTACATTATATCATATAAATATTACATAATTCTTTGGGGGCAGGAAGTAATAAAAGTACAGTGTATACATGGTAAAGGGTACAAAAATAAAGTTTTTGTGCCAACCCTGTTCCTTAGTCTTCCTTCCCAAAGGCAACCAGTTTCTTCTAAGACTCTTCAAAGAGATTCTATTCATTCTTAACCTCTCTTACCTGGTTTTTCATTCTGCTTCTTGTACAGCAGTCATCTTGAGTTTTCTTCACTACTACCCTAACAATTCCCTTTGCTCCTTTCCTGTGTAGTTCATATGCTTTCTGTAGCCCACGTTTTCCTTGTTCACGTTTTTCTTTCCAAGTTATCTGGAGCACATCTCTTGTAGTTTCTGGAAAAAAGTACATGGGGACTTCTGATTTCCCATCTGGCCTGTAAGGAGCTGTGAGGAAAATGGAGTAGTTTGGTCATGCCCCCTTGCCTCGGGTCCAGTTGAGTGTGGTGCAGTGCATCCTTTGTAAACAAGTTGCGTGGGAGTAGAGTTAGTGCACATGCAGGCCTGTGTACCCTTTGGTTTGTTGCTATTTTTGTGTGTTCTTTGGCAGTGAGGCAGTGGCTCTGAACTGCTGGTTGGCAGAGCTCGCATCTAAAAATAAAGCCTATTGTTTCTTCACCCACAGCTCCAAGGACCTCTTCCTGTTACCTAGCTCGTAGACCTGCGTGTGAAGGGTTTGTGGCCCAGTCTGGACAATGGGCTTGAGAGGTCTGTGAGCTCCAGCCCTAGCTTTACAGGAGCTTTGAAGTCATCACTCCATCTTAACAAGCAAAAAACTGAACAAACTGAAATCACCACCTCTTCTTATATCCTTCAGAGAAGTGAGCTCACAGGACAAACCACTGTCTCCAAAATTGGAGAGACAGATAGGTGAATATAGAGAATCACAAATTACTGAAGGAGAAACCTCTGAGGGAAATAGTGCCAGGATAGGAAAACCTAAATTACAATTGAAGAATTGCTGGAGACTCAGTGTGGACAAGTCTGAGAGTTAACTTCAGGGGTACACACCCATACTCTTTTGAGTTTTATCTCTAGAATCTTGACCAGGTTCTCAAAGTGAGTATTGGAGAAAGACTCCCACTGTGCTTCCTATGGAGGGGGTGGAGGTAGGGGAAGTAACCATTTTGTAATACGCTAGAGCATTCTGTTCTTCTTTACAAGGCCTACCCTCAAGAGAAACTATTTTACCAGAGCCTGGTCTGTTGATTTTTTTGTTTTGTTTTTTTCGGATCCTAACCAACATGGGGAAGAGAAATACTTAACTCCAGCCTTCACTAGCTGTCCTGGTGGGTAGGGAGAAGCACTTGTGAAGTTCACAGTTAAGAGGCACAGGCTCACTAAAAGACTGAGACCTAGTCTTATGACTAGAGAATGCTTCTATTCTCTCCACATAAGTAACCACCACATAATTAAAGTCCTATTTACTTTAGTTCCTTTTACCCAGCAATCATGTTCAGCTATTAAGGAATAATTACAGGGCATACTAGAAGGCAAAACCACAGTTCGAAGAGAGACTCAGATATGGCAAGAGCATTGGAAAGATCA
>NW_007734268.1:0-1060 GCF_000696425.1 Galeopterus variegatus | reverse complement strand
GGTGGAATAAAGATCTCAGATGAACAAAAATTGAGGAAATTTGTTGCTAGTAGACCTGTCCTGTGTCTTGTAAGAAATGTTGAAAGAAATTCTTTCAGAGAAGGAAATGATACATGTCAGAAACTCAGATCTACATCAGAAAGGAAGAGCTTCAATGAAGGAGTAAGTGAAGGTAAAAAACAACCAGCCAACCAACACTTATTTTTCTTAACTGATTTAATAGTTACGTGTGTTCAAAATAATAACAACAGTGTATTTGATTATGTATGCTTATATATAAGCAAAATGAATGTCAGTAATAATACAAGGGATGGAGATAGAGTAATTAAGATTTTTTTTTTATTATAAGGTAATTGTTCTACCTGTGAGGTTGGCAAAGTGTTATTTGAATGAGGTCTTTGGTTAGTTGTAGATGTATATTGCAAACTCCAGGGCATCCACTAAAGAAAAAATTTTAAAAAGTATAATAAATGTACTAAGAAGAAAAAAATCATATAAATATGCTTAATCACAACCACAGGCAGAAAAAGGTAGAAGACAAAAAGAGAAACAAAGAAAGAGGACAACAAATAAAAAATAGTAAGAAATATTTTAGATATTAATGNGTTCAGCTATTAAGGAATAATTACAGGGCATACTAGAAGGCAAAACCACAGTTCGAAGAGACAAAGCAATTATAAGAATCAGACTCAGATATGGCAAGAGCATTGGAAAGATCAAACTGGAAATTTAAAACAACTATGAATATGCTAAAGGCTCTAATGGTTAAAGTAGACAGCAACAAGAACAGATGGGCAATTGAAACAGAGAGATGGAAATTCAAAGAATGAAACAAAAAAATGCTAGAGATAAAAACTCTATTAAAAAAATGAAGAATGCCTTGGGCTCTTTAGTGGACTGGACATGGATGAGGAAAGATTCTCTGAAGATATCTTCATAGAAACTTACAAAACTGGAGCCGACCCCAGGGTGCACTCGGGAGAGTGCCGCGCTGGGAGTGCAGCAATGCTCCCGCTGCGGGTTCGGACCCTATATAGGAATGGCCAGTGCACTCACTGGC
>NW_007734267.1:172284-173854 GCF_000696425.1 Galeopterus variegatus | reverse complement strand
GTCCAACCATAACAACAATCATATTAAGTGTAAATGATCTAAATACTCCAACTAAAAAAAGATTGTGAATATCTAACTGATATTGAATAGGCAAGGGCTTTTTATGCATAAAAATTAAAGAATACTCTTATTCTTCCAGAGCAATTCAGTCTAAAATAAAAAATTATTAATTGGTGGCAACTAAGCAAGGTGGGTATCTATGATGAAAGTTGGGGAGCTGTAGCAATCAAGCAAATCATGGCAGAGCTTGAGTGAAGTGAGTGATTGTTCGTAGGATATCAAACCCCATGGTGAGGAGTGGGATGCAGGAGGGTAGTGAAATGCAAGATGTTGAAGCTAATGGGGTTCCAAAACTACAGGGTTCAAAAACCGTAGTGACACTCTCAAAATATGCATGACACATCTTGAAAGGGCTTCTATTAGGAAAAGCTTGGGCAATTTGAGCATTAAATAATGAGTATAAGAATTTTTAACCCCAAAATTAAAATAAGAATTTGTGAATCCATAATAATAAAAATAAATAAATGAATAAAGTTGGACATGAAATGAAAGTCTCAAAGTACCATCACAAAATTATGAGAAAAAAGAGTAACCTTATTTTGCACCTTATATGCAATTTAAGGATACATATATAAAGAACACATTTACACTTCTGTAACATTCTTGCAGAAGATGCATAATCTGATTTATTCATGAGGAACTCTCAAGCAAACACAAACTGAGGGACATTCTACCAAATAAATGGCTTCAACAGTATCAAAGTGATGAGAGTCAAAGAACGATTAAGGAAGAGCTTCAATTTGAGTAGACTAAAAAAATACCGACTAAATGTCACATTTGATTCTATACTAAAATCTGCTTTAAAGGATATCATCGGTTACTGCTTTAATCTGATTACTTGTTATTGGTCTGTTCAGGTTTTCTATGTCTTGTTGGTTCAGTCTTGGTAATTTGTATATTTTGAGAAATTTATCCATTTCCTCCAGGTTTTCAAATGTGTTGGCATAAAGTTGTTTGTAATAGTCTCTAATGATTCTCTGTACTTCTGTAGTATCAATTGTAATGTCTCCTCTTTCATTTTTGATTTTTGGTTTTTTGGGTCTTTTTTTTTTTTTTTTAGTTAGCCTTGCTAATAATGGTTATCTTCTCAGAAAACTAACTTTTTGTTACATTGATCTTTTGTATCATATTTGGGTCTCTATTTCATTTAGTTCTACTCTGATCTTAATTATTTCTCTCTGTCTACTAATTTTGGGGTTAGATTGCCCTTGTTTTTCTATTTTGTGGAGNAGACTTGATTTGTGACCTAAGATTTGGTCTGTCCTGGAGAATCTTACACATGCTGATGAGAAGAATGTGTATCCTGTACTTGTTGGATGAAATGTTCTGTAGATATCTGCCAAGTGCAATTTGGTCCAAAGTATAAATTAAATCCTGTGTTTCTCTGTTGATATGTTGCCTAGATGATCTGTCCACTGCTGAGAGAGATGTGTTCAGGTCCTAACTATTATCGTATTGGGGTCTATCTCTTTTTTTAAGTCTAATCATATTTGATTTATATATCTGGGTG
>NW_007734267.1:168931-171028 GCF_000696425.1 Galeopterus variegatus | reverse complement strand
CTCCTACACTGTTGGTGGGACTGTAAATTAGTGTAACCACTATGGAAACAGTATGGATGTTTCTCAAACAACTACAGATAGAACTGCCATATGATTGGCAGGATTGCTGGGATATATGCCCAAAGGAATGGAAATCATCATATTGAAGGATACCTGAAGCTCTCTTTAACAATAGACAAAGGTTGGTATCAACCTAAATGTCCATTTACAGATGACTAGATGGGGAAAATTTGCTATATATACTCAATGGAATACTACCCTGACATTAAAAAAAAAAAAAATCTGCCATTCGTAACAACATGGATGAGTTGTGGAGGAAATTATGTTAAATAAAATAAGCCAGGCACAGAAAGAGAAATACCACATGAGCTCACTCATAAGTGGGAGCTAAAATAAGAAAGTAAGAAGAGAAAGAAAAAAGAAAGAAATAGAGAGGGGGTTGGTGAGAAACTATTTAAAGGTCACAAAGATTGATTATGTTCTGTAAACATGAGTATACTAATTATACTGATTTGATCACCATGTATTTTACACATGTATTGATATTTGATTGTGTACCCCACAAATATATAATCAGTAAAAAAAAAAAGAAAAAAAGCCACTGTCAGGACAACTGGTGAAAATTAAATGAAGTCTGAAAATTAGATGCTATAATGTATCAACATTCATTCTTTGATGTTGATGATTGTACTGTGAGCACGGACATTAGCATAATGTCTTTGTTTATAGGAAGTACTTCAAATTGTTCAGTGGTGGTGAGGCATCAATTTGGCTAATTTTTAGGCTCAAAAATGATATTTGTTTGCCATGTGTATTTTTGAGAGTTTTTTTAAATAAAAAAAAACAAGTAAAAAAGTCTGTGCTAAGATTTTACAAATGTAAAAACTACAACTTTCTTGAAATTATGAAAAGAATTAAAAACTCGAAAAATAAATTATGAAACATTTGAGGCAAATATTAATACACATTAGTAAGATTTCACATAGAAAAATATACATGTAGGATTTAATTCAAGCAAGGTATAATGTAATACAAGAACTTTGAGGGTCTAGGGAAGTGAAAGTCAGGACTGGCAGTTTTTAGGAAATCAGGAAGTGCTGGAGTGCAAGATACTGCCTTCTGTAGTATTAGTTGCCTGCAGAACTAAAGTAGGCAATTTTTAAAAAGAATATTCAGGAACCTTTGGTGACACTTCACTTTTGCCATCTGTTCGAGACCATGTGCCTAATATGCTACTGCAGCAGAGGTAACAATGGCTTTCCCTTATATTTCACTTTCCAAATCTGTGGATGTTTCACAACACTAGAATCCAATCTAAAAACATGCTGGCTAGCATTCTGGGAAATATAGTTTCCAGGCTTCCAACCCTCAATATATAGAGGAGCCTATACAAGGGGGAAAAGAACACTTAGTTCGCAGTAGATAATCCGCCCATAATGGTAGTATTAATGTATAAAGGATCTTATTAAAATTAATTTATTGATTAATAAATAAATAAAAGTCTAATTGAAATTTGGTTATAAGACATAAACAGAAAAACACAGGAAAAAGTACAAATTATTAATAAATATGACAAATACATAGGATGCACTTTTTCCTATCCATTAAGCAAAATTAAATTTATGTCCAGTTGTTCTAAAAAAAGATGTAGTAAGTTAGGCAATCTTGTATATCAACAGTTTCCATTACCATTAGGATAGAGGTTTGCAAAATGTATTGTGTCCTAAAATATGTATAGTCTGACTCAGTAAGTGCATTTCTTAGAATATATCCTTTAAAAATCTTCAAGTAACAAACATTTATATAATTGGATGCCTCTTTTTTATTAAAAAAATAGAATTAATATAAAAGTCCACCAATAGGGGGATTCTTACATAGAATGTGATAAGTCCATAGGATGAAATATTATGTAACCATTAAAAATTACAATGTCAACAAATACTTAGAAGGAAAATTTCATAATATGCAATTATTTTGAAGAAGTATGGTAAAGAACCAGACTGCAATTATAAAATATGCATATATAAAAGAAAAGACTGGGCCGGCCCGGTGGCGCACTGGAGAGTGCGCCGCTTGGGAGTGCAGTGGCGCTCCCGC
>NW_007734267.1:157802-168425 GCF_000696425.1 Galeopterus variegatus | reverse complement strand
CACCGAGGGTTGCGATCCCGTTACCGGTCAGTAAAAAAGACAAAAAGGAAAAAAGAAAAAACTAATAGACATTATTAATATTTTCTTTATTCTATTCTTTCTAAATGTTTTCCAGAATTTCTACAATTGGTTTATTACAAATAAAATCAGAAAAATAACATAGTTTTTTTTTATGTAAATAAATCAGTACAGGCCCTTTGGTAAACTAAACAATCTTGCACGAGGGGTGACAATCAGCTCTGTATCTCATGAATAATCAACCAATAAAAAAATTCAAAAAATCTATAAACTTTATAAAAAATGCACATGGGAGAAAGGCCAGAGATTTAAAAATCAAGTTCACTAGCATGCTGGGAATGGGTGAAGATGAGAGATGATGTAAGTACAAAGAGATGAGGCTGAACATAAGGCCAGAGAGAATGACTACGTTATAGCCTTGCTTGTCCTATTGTAACTGTTTTCTGAATATCCTAATTTGAAACCAGTGATAAAATATATGTGCTATATATAATTTTGTTTACTGTTAAATATCAACTAACTATTTACGATCAATAGGACAGTAATTTAAAGATGCAATTAGTGTTTCATTGTTTTCTAGCTTTTTAAAATTACCTGGGAGCACAGTTTATTTCAATTTCAGCGACAGGACCAAGGGCATTGAGCTGGGTTATTTGTTTAGAGAACTCACTGTTAAGTAGACACACATACTAAGATCCTGAATGTCAAAAAAAAAAAAAAAAAAAAAATCTAGATTCAGTATTGAAAATTTGAAGGCTTTCTCTGAATCATAACAACATTCTTAATTGAGATCTGGCAATCAAAATAGCTTTTTAAAATAGTAGTTCATTTTAAACACACACAAACACCCATGACAAAAAAGCTTCCATTCCAAGCAGGGGTAAATAAGATAACCGGTGACATCTAAAGGCCATGCGTGTAAGTATCAGAATGAATTAAGGGATACACAGTTGTCTGAGGCCTAATGCTGTAACTTCAGACAGTGTTTGCCTAGACAAATATTGGTGTTATTGACCACTCTAATGAGGAAAGTCTTCCCTTCATTAAATCCAGTTATAATGATTGATTTGAGTTGATGTTTTGCCTCCATTACTTAGCTGTTCACAGAGCTGTGTGTAGACCGGTTTACAGTTCATGTTTTCAGAAGACTCTTAGTAGGGCCAAATGTATATAATTTCTGACTGTGCCCCAACTCCCATCCCCCAACCCAGCCCACTTTCCATTTTGTTCTTTACACATAAGACTCAGCCTTTCTCTTTCTGAACTCTTGAACTTTCTCACTTACAGTTTGTCTATTATGTATATTCTTACCTGATTTTCATCCCCCAACCCAGCCCACTTTCCATTTTGTTCTTTACACATAAGACTCAGCCTTTCTCCTTCTGAACTCTTGAACTTTCTCACTTACAGTTTGTCTATTATGTATATTCTTACCTGATTTTTCTCAAATACAATGTTTTTAGAGACAGAAAAACGAACGCTGCAATGGCCAAATATGTCACTTGAATAGCTCTGCTGTCTCAAACTAAATATTTCAGACTTTATTTTTAAATTTGTTTTTATTTTTTAGCTATTTGGGACACAACTAATTTTGATATATATTAAACATAATTGCAATTTGCCCCAAACGGAATGCACTATTGTGATATATTGGTATCTTGCACTGATTGAATCTTCTATGCACACTGTTCTAGGCCCTAGATATATAACAATAAATAAGATGCAGTTCCTACCTTCATGAAGTTTATAGTGAGATGAACTTATTGGTAAACAGTCTACTATACGTCAGTCTGCTAAGCCCAGAGACAGAGTGCTTGGGTAGTATACAGGAACACTGCCTGGTGCCTTTTATCACTTTAAATAATACTTAATATTAAATGAAATATGAATAATTAGAAGGAACTGAATATGAGTTATCTAGGAGAAGAGTTAAAAGGAGATTTTATCAGGCATAAGGCAAATTATGTACAAAAATTAAGGGTGAGAATAAATAAGACAAATTTGAGAATTTAAAAATATTTTTGTATAGCTGTAATGTAAAAAATGAGGCATGGGTTGAAAAGATTAGGTATGCCGATGAAATGCATAGGGTTTTTATTTATCCTGGGGACAATACAAACCATTTAAGAATATTGAACAGGGGATTTATTTGTGGTCATATTTATAATGAAGAAAAATGACTTGTAGAATGGACGCCAGATTGAATGGCATACATGAAGCCCCAATTGCCTGCATTATCAACTGTTAAGATTTAGAAAGCACCCAAACCTGCCTGGACATAAACTTCAACTGGAGATTTTACTCTGAGACTCAGCAAGTCCTTATGGTGATTGATTGTGTGATATGACTTAGTTGGAACTTTTTGCAGAAGCAATTTTGGTTTGGTGCATATATTTAAGGTTTCTTTTTCTTTTTCTTTTTTAATTTGCTGTTTATCTATTGGAAAAAGGTTTTCACTAAATTATAACAATAAACAATAAAAATGTTATTTTAAATTAAAAAAGAAAAGATTTCTAAACCTAAGATGTGATTGAAATTCAGAGTTAGGTATCAAAGTGAAATGAATTGGATTCAAATAATATTAGTCCTTTCTCTTTTTATCCTTTCTTTTCCAGACAACTTCTTTCCCCCTTAACAGCATTTACTTTTATGTAGCAATCTTCCAATGGAGGTAAGAATAATTAGTAATGTCACCCAAAGAGAAAGGAAGAATCAGACTTATAGGAAAAAAAGTACTTTCATACCTGCTTTTGAATGGCAGGCATTTCCTGGAATAAAGAAAAGTTAGTAAAAGTATTTTCCTTTGCTCAGAAGAAAAATCCACCCATTTCTTATTTTTCTGACATTCAGTTAAAAAGAAATAAAGTCTTGATATATATATTCACATTAGCAAGTATTTATGAATATTTTTTATATACAACACTCTCCTTTTCTGTATTTTTGACTCACATGCTAAGTATGTTTTAAAACATCTTGCATAGTGATGTCTAACTGAGTTTGAGAAACCATCTTAGAAATCACCTATATAGGCAAATTTAAGGTAACTAGAGTGCACATTTATTAAATAAGGAAAAAATATGATTTTACTCCAAGTATTGCCACAATATTTTGTCTATTGATATCGAAAGTCCCTGGAAGTATTTCTGGAGTAATATTGAAACTTGGTTTTATAGCATCATCATTGTTATTGTTATTATACATGAGATTATCCTGATAAATCTGGAAATAATGGAAAACTATTTTTTTCTGAAACTTAAAGACAACATTAAATATAATAATGCAAGGGTCTGAAATATATTAAAGAACAACTCTGAGGCCTAAGAGACTTGGTAATTGGAATTACTATAAATACACATTTAAGGAAGTCTAGTCTAGACAGACATTGAAAGAGGAAAGACGATTCACAGAGGCAGGGGCGGTGGTGCCCAGTGCACTCTGCCCTGTGAAAAGGAGTCTTAGCCAAATGACTACAAGGCATTTAGTGATGATGCAAGCATGCAGAAGGCTGTAAATAGTGGACCTTTATCCCTAAGCAGGAACGTTTCTTTTGTAAGTTGAAATTATTAGCTTGATGCCATTATGTATTAACTTATCTAATTTCCCTTATTTAATTCTATGACCACTTAGCAATCTTCTGATTATATTTTGGGTCAGTTTACTGAAAGAAAACTACTTCACTGTAAGAATGAAAACATTCTGATTCTTAGAAAAGATATATATTTCATGAAGAAATTGATATTTGGGATTTATGCAATGGTTTCTTAAACTTAGTTAACATCTCCACTGATCGTGAGCATACCTTAGACTATGGACCACAGTATATTCATTACCAGTAGAAAAGTCTCTCAAAAGACAGCTTACCAGTGTTTTCTCCTGAACACTCCATAGGCTAAGAGGACCAGTTTTTCTTTCCTTTTTTTTTTTAACCATTATTTAATTTCTATATTACTAACCATCATCATCATCATTATTAAATGCTGAAAGGAGAAATACAAAAATAATATTTGTCAGCGCCTACTATCTTAGTCCATTTAAGTTGCTATAGCAAAATACCATAATGTGAATACCCTATAAATGACAGAAATGTATTTCTCACAGCTCTGGAATCTGGGAAGTCTAAGATCAAGGCACCTGCAGATTCGGTGTTTGGTGAAGGTCCACTTTCTGGTTCACAGATGGTGTCTTCTAGCTATGTCCTCACATGGTGGAAGGAAGGAGCTAGCTCTGGGGTCTCTTTTATAAGGGTACTAAATCCGTTTATTAGTGTTTCACTCTCGTGACCTAATCACTTCTTAAAGGCCCTACCTCTTCAAACTATTACCTTGGGGTTAAGATTCAGCATCTGAATTGGGGGGCTACACAAACATTCAGACCATAGCACCTTCTCTCTACCAGAAAGCCTATTTCACATGGAAAGGCCATGAAATGCTGTGGTTAAAAGCATAGGTTCTCACTTCTCAGAAACATTGATTTAAATTGCAACTTGGTTACTTTCTAACTGTATGACTTCAGAAGTTTACAGCTTTAAGTCTTATTTTCCTCTATAAAAAACAGGAGTTAAAAAGGTTCTTTTCTCAGGGTTCTGCCTCTTGGAATGTGATAGGTACTACCCATCTCCTTTTAAGTTAGGTGTGGGCCTATAACTTTCTTTTACTAATAACACATAAGCAAAAGTAATATGTGTGAGCTTCCACTTGGAGGAGTGGGCTAAGAGCAAGCGCACCATTTGCTAGGCTACCTTCTTCCGCCACGCTGAGACTATGTTTCACCATTACAGGTCTCTGAATAACTGCAATGACCAGAGGGACCCTGTTGACTTCATTGGGCATAAAGACAATAATACACCTTTGTGTTGATGTAGCCAATGTAGTCTACCTTGACTGATACACTACTGAACAAACTCTTTTCATCCTCTATATGGTTTCCATTATCAACAACAGAATTTATTTTATTTAAGGCTTTGTGCTGAACATATGTGATAAAAATTGAGAAAAATCACTAGTATATGCTTAAAGGTGCTTTCAAACTTCAAAGAATATTACACATCGGAAAGAATTTACCCTACTGGAAAGAGTATGAAACATTTTTTATGAAGTGGCTTGGCCAATAATTGCTTCAGGAGGTCAATAGAGGAAGGTCTCTGGATTGGGTCCATCAGGGAAATTTTCCGGAAGTAGAGGCTTGAAATTTTCATAAGTGATTAGGCTTGTCTTCTCAAGTTCTGTCATTACCATAACAAGAATCTGCCAGTCCTGGAGGAGGATGAGAAACATGGAGAAGACGTACTGAACTGACCCACAGAGGGAAGCAGAGGTGTCCCCAGCTGTTCTGGACACCCATGGGGGAGAAATAAATTCAGTGAATCTTGCCACTGAAGTTTTGATGTCATTTGTTAAATTGGCATTATTGTTACAATAACTAACTGATGCATTCTTAATGTAATTCTGAGGCTTCTTAGTCTGTGAAAGAATCCCACTTTACCTTGATGAAGAATTTAGGGAGCAGTAGTAGAGTACATTGAATTTTCCTTGGCACTGAGCAAGGCGGAGATAGTAGGTCGTCCTGAAGTCTAAGACACAAATAGTTCTTTTTATCAAAGGCTCTGATTAGCATTACAAATAGTTTAACTTGTTGGGAATATCACGTACCCTACATATAGGTCTGTATTTTTGCACTTTAAGGCAATACAGTTTTTATAATGAACAAAACTCTAAGGGAAGTGTGAAGTGTGACATATTTACAAAGTTATCATGGTGGAATTAATGCCCGTAAAATCATTTTATAAGTATATCATTGAATGTAATTAAGGAAAAAATAATGCAAAAATAAAATGAGCCAAGAAAGAAAAATGTATTTTATGTTATTGGCTTCTTTTTTCTGAACTGGTTCAGAACAACTTAAATAAAAACATAAATGTTCTACTTAAATTTTGCTCACTATGGGGGAAATATGAAAAAGTTAGATGCATTCATATTTATCTAATGATGGCACATATTCTTTTTAAATTCAGTAAAATATGTATAATAAATATTGAAAATTTTAAACAGTAAATGTGCAAAATAAGCTACAGTAATGATCAAGTGTTTGGAGACATATACACAGTATATCTTACATGTACAGTTTGTCCACTAATAGATTTCTTAAGAAAACTAGTACTTTCATATAGGTTATAGACTTCTCTGAAAGGTAACATAAATAGAATTTATGTCCTAGTTGCTCAAATATTTTCAAGAGGTGAATGTACTTTTTTAAGTAAAAAGGAACTAAGCAATTTGATTTCTGTAGTTATAGTTGGAGTAC
Source organism: Galeopterus variegatus (assembly GCF_000696425.1). NCBI lineage: Eukaryota > Metazoa > Chordata > Mammalia > Dermoptera > Cynocephalidae > Galeopterus > Galeopterus variegatus. Next base: position 162,107 of record NW_007734267.1, on the reverse strand, counting down.
TCTTTTTCCCCCAGAACTATTATAGTCAACTAGTAGAAATAATGATTTCTCAGCTATTCAAACCACTTTAACACTGAAAACTTACAGCGTGTCTGGTATCACAAGAACATAGAGCCATGAGACTGGATACACAGACAGTCTAAAATCTGAGTTTCCATCTCATATGTAACATTTTCTACTTCACATATCTAATTGTACCTCTTCTCAAATTTAAAATATTTTAAAGAAAATTTCTAATTTCCCAGTCCTTTTTCTTTTTCTGAGTCCCTCCAAAATAATTTGATTAATCATCTTTCCCAGAGCAATAATGGCACCGCAATCTATTCAGCTGCTTGAATAAAACAAAACAGAACAATCACATACACAGAAAGACAAAAGTAGAATGTTTACATTTGCTGTTTGCTCTGACTAGAAAATTTTTCTTTCAGTTCTCTGACCAGGTAGCCTCTCCCAATTATCCTCTATCATATTACCTTATTCATGTTTTTTTCTAGAATTCATCATATTTTGCATTTTTTATATAATTCATGAGTCTTTAAATTTATTTTTATTTTTATTTTTACTTTTGTCTATCTCCCTAAGATATGACACTTATGAAGATAGAGGCAGGGTTTCCTTTGATCACATTTGCCACTCTTAGCACATAGAGTATCCAATAAAAAGTTTTTGTATAAGTAAACCAATTAATTTATGCAAATTCTATAATAGATTTTTTTAACCTCTTTAAGGGTAATTTTGCATTTACACATAAAGATCTTTAATTTGGTTAGTGATGGAGTTGAGATGCTTTGTCCTCCCAAAACTCATGTGGAACTCTGATCCTCAACATGACAGTGTTGGAAACTGTTTGAGTCATGGGGTTGGGTCCTTCATGAATGGATTAATGCTCTCCCTGGGGGAGGCGGACCTGAGTGAGATCTCGCTCTGTTAGTTCCCAAGAGAGCTGGTTGTTTAAAAGACCCTGGCATCTCCGCTCACTCTCTTGCTTCCTCTCTCCATGTGATTTGCTTGTACCTGCCAGCTGCTTGCCATTTTCCACCATGAGTAGAAGCAGCCTGAGGCCTGTGCTAGATGAAGCTGTCCCAGAATCGTAATCCAAATAAACCTCTGATCTTTACAAATTACCCAGTCTCAGGTATTCTGTTATAGCAATACAAATTGGAATAAAACAGAAAATTGTACTGAGGAGTGGTGTGTTGCTCATAACAAATACTTGAAAACATGGATGCAGCTTTGGAACTGGGTAATGGGAAAAGGTTGGAGGAGTTTGGCAGACTTAGAAGAAGACAAAAAGATGAGAGAAAGTTTGGAACACTTTTGAGATTGGTTAAATAGCTGTGACCATAATGTTGATAGAAACATGGACAGTAAAAACCTTATGGATGATGAGGTCTTAGATAGAAACGAGGAACTTATTTGGAATTGGACAAAAGATCACACTTGTTACACCATAGCAAGGAACTTGGATGCATTGTGTCCATGTCCTTGGACTTTGTGGAAGGTGGGATTTAAGAGTTGTGAACCAAAATGTTTGATGTAAGACATTTCTAAACATTAAGCATTAAGGAAGCTGCATGGTTACTTTTAACAGCCTATGCTGTTATGGCAGAAAAGGCATGACATAAAGCCAGAATTTAAAAGGGAAACAGAGCATAAAGATTTGGAAACTTTGCAGCCTGGCCATGTGGTAGAGAAGTGGAGAACAAGAGAAAAATGCAAGGGTGAAGCAGATAAACTGGTTGCTAAAGATATTATCTTAGAGGTGAGACAGCCAGATGCTAAGAGCTAAGACAATGGAAAAAAGCCCCACAGGCATCATGAGAAGTCTGCAAGGGTGCCCCACCCATCACAGGCCCTAAGGCCTAGAAGGACTGAGTTGTCCAAGAGTACAGACCTGGGGCGCAGCTGCCCTTGGGAACCGGCTCCCTGCATCCCAGCTGCTCTGGCTGGAGCAGCCCTGCCTCAAGCAGCCCCAAGTGTGGTTCATGCAGCAGCTGTGGAGAGTAGAAGCCTGAAACCTCGGTGGCATCCACGTTGTGTTAAGTCTGCAGGCCAGCAGGACTTGAGAGCAGTGGAGGTGTGGCAGCCTCCACCCAGATTCCAGAGGATATATGGAAAAGCCTGGGGTTCCAGGCAGAGACCTGCCACAGGGTGGAGCCACCACAGAGGTCATCTACTAGAGCAATGATGAGCAGAAAAGTGGGGTCAGAGCCCCCACAGAGAGCCCCCACCAGGGAAATGTCTAGTAAAGCCAAGGCAGTGGGGCTGCTGCCAGGACCCCAGATCTGCAGGGCCACTAGTAATGTGCAACACCAGCCTGGAAAAGCTGTGGGCACCAGTGTGACCCACTGGGCTGCACCTGGCAGAGCTGTGGAAGTGAGGCTGCCCAATGCTTTACGGGCCCAGATGTCCCATTGTGCCCAAGATTCAGGACTTGTAGTCAAAGAAGATTATTTTGGAGCTCTAAGACTTAATGTCTGCCCTGCTGGGTTTCAGACTCAGACCCGACAAGTCTGTTTCTCCTTTCTACTGGTCTATTCCTCCTGTTTGGAATACGGATGGGTACCCAATGTTGGTTCCACCATTGTATCTTGGCAACAGATAAATTTGGTTTTAATTTTTACAGGTTCACAGCTGGAAGGAGTTTTGCCTTTGGTCTCAGATGAAACTTTGGTTAGACTTTTAAATTGGTACTAGAACAAGCTAAAACTTTAGGGACTTTTGGGATGGAATGATTGTATTTTGTATGTGAGAGGGACATGAGTTTCTGGAGACCAGGGGCGGAATGATGGAGTTTGGATGTCTTGTCCTCCCAAAACTGATGCAGAAATCTGATCCCCAAAGGGACAGCATTGGAAGCTGCTTGAGTCATGGTGGCAGATCCCTCATGAATAGATTAATGCTCTCCCTGGGGGAGGGGGTATTAATGAGTGATTTCTCACTCTATTAGTTCCCATGAGAGCTGGTAGTTTAAAAGACCCTGGCACCTCCCCTCTCTCTCTTGCTTCCTCTCACCATGTAATCTGCTTGTACCAACTAGCTGCCTGACACTTTCTTTCATGAGGAGAAACAACCTGAGGCCTGTGGCAGATGCAGCTGTCCCAGAATCATAAGCCAAATAAACCTCTGGTCTTTATAAATTTCCCAGTCTCAGGTATTCTGTTACAGCAAAACAAAATGGACTAAAACAGTTAGTAAATGTTTAATGAGTGATTACTATATGCCAGTGAGAATATTAGATATTGGAAGTAATAGTGATGAGAGGGACAGAGAGAGAGAGAGAGAGAGAAACAGAAGGAGAGAATGAGGACCCTGCCCTCCCAAAACTTGTAGTCTGGAAGATTTCAGATTGTTAATTAAATACCTACAAGTATGCTATGAAAGCCAAGTGATACGATCTGTTATGATGGGTTCCTAATATGATTTTGTTCCCTAAGGAAGATTTCCCTGATAAAAAATCAGCTAGGCTGACAAATGAAGGATGAGTAATATTTAGCCTGGTGAACATGAGAAATTGTTTTTTCAGTAGAGTAGAGAACATATCCTAAGATTGGAGGTAGGAGAAATGGGGCACCTGTGAAGAACTAAGAGAAGTTGTTGATTCGAGAGGAGAGAGGAATGGGCAAAGGATGTAAAATAAGTCTCAAGAGGAAGCTAAAGTCCAGATCATCTACAACCTTGTAGGATAGGTTAAAGAATTTAAACTTTATCTAATTCCCACCCCTTCTCAGTAGTAATGAGGAGCAACCCCCCACACTCGAAGGTCATAAAGAACAGAGGCGAGCTAAAACAGAAGAATTAAATAAGATTCAGAGTCTCATTACAAAGTCCAAGTTATCAATATCAGGAATGAAACAAGGGATATCACTACAGACCCTGAAGACATTAAAAGCATAATAAAGGAATACTACAAACAACTTTACGTGTACAAATGTGACAGACAATCTGGACCACTTTCTCAAAAAATACCAACTATCACATCTTATTTGATGCAAAACGGAGTATCTGAATAGCCCTGTAACTACCAAAAAAAATTGAAGTCATAATTTAGGATCTCCCAGAAAAAAATATTCTGCATCTTGACTGTATTAATGTGAATATTCTGGTTGTGATATTGTACTATAATTTGCAAATGTTATCATTGGGGAAACTGAGTAAAGAATTTTTAATATTCTGCATTATTGAGTAAAGGATTTTTAATATTCTTCATTAAAATATAATACTATAAATATTATAATATTTTTAATACTTTGCATTATTTTTATTTTATTTTATTTTTTTTTCCTTTTTGTCTTTTTCCGTGTC
>NW_007734267.1:146643-156833 GCF_000696425.1 Galeopterus variegatus | reverse complement strand
CGCCACCGGGCCGGCCCTGCATTATTTTTTAATGCTCTGCATTATTTCTTACAAATGCATGTGAATCTATAATATCTGAAAATAAAAAGCTAAGTTAAAAATTTTATGACAAATTGTCATTCTAAGCAACAAAAAGTTAAAATTTTAAACTTATAGCATGGCTTTTATTGAATATCTTCATATTGTGTAAAGACAGTTTTAAATACAAATAAAAGCATTTTACTTGTATGCAGAATCACCAGTATTTTTTAGCTCTTACACACATATGTATTTTCTTTTTACCAGAATAGCAAAAACCTTGTACAATGCTTTCTATTTCACTTCTGATATACACATTCTAAAAATTCTATCTTTAACTTACTGAGGAGTAAGAAAGAACTGAAAGGAAATGAAACTATGGGTTGCCCTATTTTTCCCTTTCTTTGTGTACTATCATTTTCAGTATAAGTGTCTGGCTAACACAAGGAAGTAAAGTAAGTAAAGATATATATTAAAGGTCTCCTCTGGCCTTTGAGTTTGTTAAAATGCTGCTATCTTCTTTGTATGTCCAAAAAAAAATCTGGTTCAGATGGAAAGTGTGACCTCTCACAACTCTCAGCTTCCCACTTAATCGGTCATAGGCATGTGGTTATGGAACATGAGCATAGAATTCAAGGGACTCATGACCCATGGGGGAGTCTGGGGAGCCTCAAAACAGCATTGAATAGGATTGACTGGATATTACTGGAGAGGACCAGGAGAGGGCAAACCTAACTCCTAGGTTCTTCTCTAGTGCAGAACTTCTTATTTCTTGATACTAATTTACATTAAAATTTTAAAAACAAATCCTTGAAATATTATGAGGAAGTGTTTCTATCCTTAGACAATGGTAGAGTAAAATTATGAGTATGTGTGTTGAGTAGAAAGGGTTGGATTATGTGGATGAAATAGGAATGAATAAGACATAATAATAGAAAGCATTTAGTGCATTCTTGGGGAAGAGTAATACATTTTATTCCTATATTGACTGTGTATAGATGACAATAGTTGATGGATTACCTGTTAGGTATATATAGTAAGTATGCAGTTTATATAGTAGCAAGAAGAGGCCATTTAAAAAACGAGAAAAGTTCAGCATGAATAAAAATGTTTGCTAAGTAGTAATCATAAAATCTAAAGAAAAGCTATTTACTTTCTGCATTCATATGCTATATGTAATGTTTTAATGTAACATTGTATTTTAACCACAAAGGACTCAGTAAAACTATGAAAAGTGTGTGTGTGTGTGTGTGTGTGTGTGTGTGTGTGTGACGGTACAGCAGAATGGGCAAAGGATGTAAAATAAGTCTCAAGAGGAAGCATAATCCTGTTCAGAATCAAGAGAAAGTAGAAGGATCAATTGGTGGAAACTATAAGACCATTTTTTCCAAAACAAGAGGAATTAATGATCAGAGCCGTCGAAAGCTAGAATTTGCTTCCTCAGAAATTTCTTTGATTTACTTCATCTGAAGAGAGTGTACATATTCTAAAGTATAATATACTTGGGAATTTTGGAAAAACATTTCTTTATTTTTCTTAATTTCTTTCACAGAAAGAACTCAAGAAATGGATTGGAGTTTGTACTACATTCATGGTTCCAAGTCCTTCTTCATTTTTATTCCAACATTCCAAAGTCACCTAAGATGTGTAATAAATATGTGAATTTCCAAACTACTTTAGTGCTTATTGAGTGTCTGAGGCATGGCATGCCTAATTCTGCACTTGTTAAGCCATGAAGGTGACTCTGATGTATCCTGTCCATTGGGCAACTGACCTGGATGACCTTTAATGTCTAACCAAATTGACGTTTAATTTTTCAGTTTTTACCAGTTCTTGGAGTACACGGAGTGAGTCTCTTGCCTTTCTTTATATGGAGAACTCTGCTAGTAATTGGCATTAAATAAATGTTTCATGAATAAAAGGAAAATGAATGATTGAATAAAACTTGGGACACTTCATTTTTTCCCTCAGTTTTCTGTGTAATATACTAATGATCCTTTAAAAAATGGGCATAAAAGTTAATAAAATAAGTACTAAAGATAGAATCAAATGCAGTCAAGAGAGAAAAATATGAATAAAATAGACTCAATTATTTAGTATTTTGGGGATGAAAAGGAGATTGGGGAGAAACTACTTAAACTAAGATAGGATAATAAGTTTGACAAACTACAACTTGCTGAAAAATTATGCATTATATAGAATTTGAAACCCTAGAAAAGGGAAGTAGCACATCAATTCTGAGATGTTGAGGAATAAGAGACGGAAGAAGAAAGCTTTGTCACTGAAGCTGATATGATCATCACCCACATAGTACAAGCTAACAAAAAGAAATACACACACACACACACACACACACACACACACACACACACACACGTATGTCTAAATTTCCTTTTGCTCTAGGAAGTAGCATTGTTACAGGGACTGTGAATATATTAAGCATTTCAGTGTCCAACTTTGGAGCATGCTACATGGACCACTTTTAAAAAAAATTTTCTAGTCTATTATTCTTTGAGGCATAAAATGATTTGATTACTAAGGTTTTGACATTTAAAATATTTCAATAATTAAATGTTTAAGTTAGTGGACCTTAAAGTCACCTGGCATAAGGTAGTTTTTTAGCTTTGTTTTGTTTTTATTTTGGATTGAGTTTATTAACAGAGTTTGAGGGAAGCATTGGTAGAATCTGTTAAAAAAAAAAACTTCCAAAAATGTTCATTTACTACTGATTCTTGAGATAATCAAGGTTATTTAGTAAGCAACACTTCTGCATGGAACTATCTAGGAGGAACTTCACTGGAAAATTATCTAGTATACTAATTAATAATGGGGAAAATAACAAATAATAATAATAAGTTTAAAACCATATGTACATGGGTAAGAAGATTAAAAACAGAAATATATCAAGGAATCCTGTAGCATCTACATGTGTCCGACCCTATCCTAACTAAAAATGTAGATTCATCATGGACTGACGAAAAAAAGCCAGATTCATAGTGGCAAATTATGCACAGTTCACTGTAGTTTAATAATTTAGGGCTGCATTAAATCCTTTTGGATTAAGGGATCACATAATAAATTTATTCATTAGCTGTAAATTAATTAACTGCTGTACTGATTCAGGGACATTTGCTATTTAGTGAGCTCTTCCACTTGCAGACATGGGTCCAGCTTTTTGTTGTTAGTTTTAGCAAAACCTGGCATAGCTTCCTGTACTTAGTAATACAATGGAAAAAGAAAAGGTGTAGCGTGCGGCCTCTGCAGCTATTGAACAAATTTTTGTGCATATTTATCAAGATAATTTTCTGAAGAAGAGACTTTTGTTTTTTCATTGCATTTTTCTCTTCTATTTTTCCATGTGCTGCTCTTCCCTTTGCTGCTTTAGGGAAGAAGCCACACTGTATTTTCTTTCCTCAGATGAGGTTTGTGTTTGGGCTTTTTGACTTTTGTTTCCAAGTGTTTAAACCCATTGAAAAGGACAGAATTTGAGGAGGTGTGATTTATCTCTAGACTTAAAAGAGATTCCTCCAGATTGGAGGGGTGCGTGTGTGTGTGTGTGTGTGTGTGTGCGTTTGTGTGTGTAAGGGGCTATGTGGTCATCCATGAAGATGTGGCAGAACCTCAGAAATAATGGCCACATGTCATATTGAGATGACTGGAAAATCCCAGGACTTCCACCCACTACAGTGATCCCCACACTCAAGGAAAACACAGAAGCAGTAGGTGATTGGAGTTGTCAACTGCAATAATGGAATTCTCAAAGGAAACAGATAATCAATGACCAATTAGTCCTTCCTGATATTAAGATTCCAGAAGTTTGAGATTGGTGAGGAAAACAACAAGCATGATTAAAGTTAAATTTTCCAGTAGTCTGGAAATTAAGAAATGAGTTTATGAATTGAGATTTATATTTAATTTATATAGACGTCCCTGGTAGAAGAATTTCTGTGCATGGGCCAGAACAAGAATAATGACCATAATCTTGAATGTGTGTGCATACTTGTGTGTGTTTTCCTATAGATGGTTGAAGCTTGTTGAAATCAACAGAATCATATATGAGTCATATTTGAGCATGGAACTCTCTTAGATATGGAAATATATGAACTTTGAAGACAACTCTGAGAGATATATTCACCAATTGCTTGAGAGAAGATACCAGAATTTCAAAAGAAAGAAGAAAATATGAGGATCCTTGGAATTCATGGGTCCTGTAACCAACCTCCAGTACAAGCACACACAGATTATGTATTAATTCTTATTCTGTGGTGACAGAGACACACTGGCACCATCTTGTGATGAAACCAGAGAATGAAACTAAAGGCCAAAATAATAAAATATCTCAGAACATGGAGAAAGAAATGGAAGTTCCATGAGATTGATCACTCATTACCAGGAACATAAACTGTTAAGTCGGAGTAGCACTAGAATGTATTTCAGTAACACAATAATGACCACACATGCTTTAAAAATCAATGAATTTTTAAATAAGCAGACCATGACAATGTGTTTGTTTTTACTTTCTACACTCCAACTTAAACAATTTTTTCAAACTTGTAACAAATAAATTATTTAACTATCAGTCAAGCTTGGTATATAAATTATCTTTCAAAGTCTCTATTCCCTTATCTGTAAAATGAGAGGTTTATTATATTGATTGTTCTATTAAGCTTCTTTCAGATTTAGAAAATGCCACAGTGATGGTGATAATAGAGTTATGTTTAAGCTTAAAGAAGCAAGAAATTGTGGTTCATTAATTCATCTATTCAACAATCTTTGTTGTCTCTGGTTTAGTAGCTGTTATAGTAAGTCCTGAAATTACAAATATGAGTAAGATGAAGTTCTTGCCTCAAAAAGGCTGAAGGCTATAAGTAAAGATGTGTGTAAATAATCACTCAAGATACAGCTATCTGCACCTAGAACACAAGCAAGAATAAAACTCTTCTGAGCCAATCTTTCTTTCCTTCCTTTCATGCAAAAAAAAAAAAGAAAAAAAAGACTTTCTCTGTTGTCACATATTGAGTTAAAATTTTAACATTATTCACGAAAATACTTGAATTCACAGGTATTATTAATGAATAGAGGGGGAGAGTAGTTAGAGCAAGGGTATAGAAAAGATAACCAAGTAATGTTCTTTCATCTTAGGGATTTGCCATATCAGAGGTGTGAGAAAAACAACAGCATAACATTTGTTGAGTGTGTGCTAGGCACTGTACTAGGAACTGAATATTTATTGTTTCATTTAATTTTTTAAAAATCTATGTATTATCAAATTTTATATTTGTTTGGGAGAAGGAATACATCTCTATTTTGACAGCGTTATTCCTAATTTAAGTCATTATTTCTGAAATCAGGATATGGCCCATTCCCTCAGCTATCAAACTTTTCCAAGTTAAGACTCAAGGATATTAGTAAATTTACTTTGGAGATGGAATTTTTCCATGTTGACAATCAGTCTTAAATAATGGAAGAGTGTCCTGAGAGAATGGTAAAGTTTCCACTGATTTAGAACATTTTAAATTACACAAAATGACATTGGCTAGACATGATCCTGTTAGGACTGTAATAAGGCTATGTCCCCATCTTTTCCATGACTCAAATCATTAATTTGGATGAATTCCTGTTCTCATTGAAGCCCTCTTTTTTTTTTCAAGTATAAGGATCAATTCTAAAAAAATATATTCCAGTTCTTCCCATTAATAATGTATATTGTAAGGAACAATCTTGTGCTGGCAGGTGTATAGAAGAGTTGACCCAAAAGGTCATTTCAATCTCTTATTTCTATAATTCCATGAATCTGCTCTGACAATGTGAGCACTGGAACACCCAATATTCTTAATAGCGCAATGGCAGTGAATCAGGAATTTGATGTCTGGCTGGCAATATCAGTCAGCACAAAATTGCTGCAATGAGGAGGGTATCATTTAACTCCTTAGCAAGACTGAGGTAAACCTGGCAGAGCTACTGGATGGTGCATTTGCTAATTATATTACAGTGTCTTAAATTGGAAGATGTAAAGAACAAAATAGAGAGACAAAGATGAATAATAATTTTGCACGTGTAAAATCAGATGTATTTATATGGATGTTGGATGCAATGTTATTTATAACATCTAAAATTATAAATACTCTATATCTCTAACAATAGAGAAATGATTAAAAAATTAGGCTATGGCATACAGTGGGATACCATGCAGCAATTTAAAAGTCAACATATTATGCTTGATGTAGGAAAAAAAATCAAAAATTTAGTTTTAAGCAAAAAATCTGGTAAATTTAAGAACATAATGAATAATGTAATGCTGTGTAACAAAAGTTACCAAATTGTAAGTTTCTGTGTTTGAACATATTTGTATATAAGTAGTATAAAATTCAATTTTTTTAATATTGGTTACTCAGATTAGGAGGATGGGATTTGAATGTGAATAATGATGTATAGGTACTTTAGATATTTCCAAATTGCTTACAAATATTGTAACCAGAATGAATTCTTAATTACTATTTAAATGTAAATGAGTAAAAATAAAAGAGAAGAGCACATTCTCTGCTTGATTTTACAAAATACAATTGCAAAAGAGAAGAATTTAAGAGAAAGACTTGTGAATCTGGGGAACTGAAGGAAATCTAGCATAAGTCTTGGTCTTTCTGAGTATGTATTTCTTCATCCATTAATTCAGAATAGTAACACCTACATCGCAAAGTTCTTGAATGAGACTCCTTATACATAATCCCAAGTACAGGGCCTGCTATAGAGTAAAAATGACCTCAGCGACCACTGACAAGCTTTCCCTTCTCTCTTCCCATCTCACACATTTAGAGTTTAAAAAAGAGAATAGTTTCTTACAGACATCCATTACAGTACTGAGAAGAGAAATTTGATCAAATAGTGAGTGAAATTTTCAGAATGCATAAGAACACAACAACAAAAACTGGCCGTAGTGAAAGTATAGCAAAACATATTTCAGGACTAATCACTGGGAACAGAAAAAAAAAAAAAAAAAAAAAAAAAAGAGATGTTGGACTGGTAACCTTTAAAACATAGGCAGAGACAAGATCTGCATTTAGATACCTACAGCTGTTTAAAAACATATATATGTCGAGAAAAGACAGTAGCTGGTAGAAGAAGGTTAGTGAGTTTCTGGTGTCTGTTTTGGCTTTGCCTTTGCCCTGTAAGGGATCTTGGCTGGAAGTTATATGGGAAAGTCCAATGAATAAATTGGATATATTCCCTAGTCATTTATCTTCAGCCTGTGGCCCATCAAGCTAATGCTGTGATGCTGAGACTGCTTCCTGCTCAGGTTGCAATTCATCAGGCTCACTGTAAACAGTGTCCCTGCCAAGAAAAGTGCGTGCAAAGCAGGATGGAGAGGAGGTCAACAAGCTCATAATCACAGCAGCATCGTGCAATGCCATTGGGGAGGCTCTGCATCCTCTGAAAAAGCTTGGATGTTTCTCTTTGGTTTATCATTTTAAAAATTAGGGCTGAGACTTTGCAGCTTATATTCTCATGTGGTGATTGGGAACTTCATAAAAATAGGACAAGTAAAATACTATGACCTTAGACAATTTTTATTTCTAGAAATATTCTATATATATATATATATATATTTTTTTTTCTGTTAACCCCAACCACCCTGGCCCTTATTTTTCTCTTAGAGTAGGCATCATCTAATGAAAAGCCCCTTTGTATTACTCCAACTACGAAAAAGAATAGAGAGTTTCTTCGCCTGGCCACAATGGAGTAAAGGGGCCAGACTTAACCTTCTGTTAACCCCAACCACCCTGGCCCTTATTTTTCTCTTAGAGTAGGCATCATCTAATGAAAAGCCCCTTTGTATTACTCCAACTATGAAAAAGAATAGAGAGTTTCTTCGCCTGGCCACAATGGAGTAAAGGGGCCAGACTTAACCTTCCATCCAGAAAAGCTATAAACTGGATAAAATATATGAAATGATAGTTTCAGATATTGGATAACCAGCAATATAGGCAGTGATCACCAAGAAGAGGAATGGACCAGATGCTCTGTATAATTTCCCCAGCTCACTGCCTGGAGACAGGCCTTAATACAGAGGAGTTCAGAACCTAAACAGAGCTCAGAGTTCAAGGAGGACAGGGCTGGGGAGATATGCAGAAGACTACCCTAAGCTTTCAGCTGAGTACACATGTGAGGAAAGGACTAAAGCCAGAGAAAGAACTACCAGAAATGAGCAGGTAGAGTAATCTAAGGTGCTCACGTGGGGCAAAGACAACTCTGGAATAATCACTGGAGTATGGGCCAGGAAGCACAATGGTTAAACTGAAAGTTATCACCCTTGCCTTAGGCAGTATTCCTAAGGACCACGTATAGCATATTTTGCTGGCCTTTGGGGTGGAAGAATACAGTCTTCCACCTAGCCCTATGGGGTGGAAGAATACAGTCTGGCATGTGAAAGTTTCATCTCTTTAATGCCATGAATTGTGGAAATGCGTCACTGCTGCTGATTGGACAGTCATTCTATAGAGTCATTGAATGCAATCAAGTTGCTAATGAAGCTAGCACCACTCGACCACTGACATCTCTACCTGGGTCCGTCATCAAACCAGACATGGTAACATGTCCACAATCAGAGACAGGACACAGTTAAAGACTATATAATTCTGATGCATCAAAAGCTACCATTGCATGCCAAACTTGTGACTTCTGCCAATAATTCTTCTATTTGTTTCACGGTGACAGAGGCCACATTGCATGGGGTGTTGTCCCTGCCTGCTTCTGGCAAACTGACCACATGGCATATTTGGCCCTCTCTCTGGGCAACCACTGATGACTCACTGCCATTCCAGTCTGACCAGCTGATTTTGGTAACCTATGTGCCTTTGAAACAAAACTGCATCATAAATTAAGCTTTTTAGATCATGTACAGTCTGACAATGGTGTGCATTTTGTCTCAAAGGCCACTCAACAATGAGTCATTCGTCAAAGTGTTTGATGAACACTTCATACTCCTTATCCTCAGATTGTCATTGTCATCATGAGATGGAATGGATTTCTAAGTATCAGCTCAAAAAGGTTTCTCTTTCTTGTCTATATACCTTAGTAAGGCAGTTTGGTTACTAAAAATGGCTATTCACAACAAGGGTTTATTTGTTAATGAAAGGGATGAAGGGTTACATCGGCCCATTTTGAAAACTGGGAATGTTGCCATAGACAATCCAAGCATGATGCTGCTTCTTCCTCTTGACTCCTACCCTCAGGAAGCCCAACTGATGTGTCTCTGAGTGTCTATCTGGATAAAAGGGTGCCTAAAGAATTCAAACTTAATTCCAGTTCAGCCACCTGTATTCTCTTTGGGGATTGACGTGGTCCTGGATCATAAAAACAGTTGTCACTTGGTTGACTACACTGATCGCTGAGTTTCCCTATGGTGGTCCGCACAGGCAAAGGTTGGAATAGAAGTTCACGTTCACCACTCAGCCTCTGTTGACACTCAAGGAGTAGGCTCCTTGTTATTTCTGGACAGTAATGAGAGTCCCAGCTCCCAAGCAGGCCTTTCACTGATACATCCCTGGCCCAGAGGAGTTGGAATGCCTCCTTACTTCTCCATGCTTGGCTTCCATTGACACCATCAACAGTAATGGTTGAAGTCCTGACCCTCCACTAGATGTCCTGTGTCTCCTCCCCAGCAGGGAGGAAGAGTAGCATCTGGTTACTGCTGGGTGGGGGTGGAAATCAATGCAGGCTTCCTAGGGGGTCTCCATTGCACCATAGGGCTGAGGGGCATTACCTCCTTCTGGGATGATAGTTTTAACTCTCTATTCACCCTTCTCTGACACCACCAGCATGGGGGATCTGGGGCCATTAATTATAGCCTGATGAGAGCAGAAGTCCAGGTTTCCCACTCAGCCTGTCCTGGAATAAATGGAGTTTCTCAGTTTTTCCTGAGGTGTAGAGTAGAGTAGCTATTGTCTAAAAGTTTCTGTCTTTGCGAGGCTGCTTCTTTTTCTGTACTGGAAGTAGAAATAGGAAAAACACATCTACTCCATCTTCCCAGAAGTTCTGTTTTGTTCACATTCACAGAAGTTTATTTTTAAAAGAAAAGTTTACTTTCATTAAAAGCCAGCTCTATCACAAAACTAAGCTGCTAAGAATTTCTGTTGGGAGTGCATTCTACAGGGAGTTGCTACTGCTCAGGCATC
>NW_007734267.1:144811-145884 GCF_000696425.1 Galeopterus variegatus | reverse complement strand
AAAAAGCCTTTGTATTTTGCTTCTTCCCAACTTAAGTCTCACCTTTTTATATTCCCTCACTGGTGCTTTATGTGATCATTCTGTACTATTCTTAGCAGCTTAAACCTTCTGGGACCAGTCAGCCATCTCCTCCTTTGCCAGAAATACCCTGTCCTTGCCCACCTCAATCTGTTTCTTCCTGGTCCACATCTCTGAGACTTTATTAAGTCCTTGTTGAATTGTCCTAATTTGAGGGCACCATCCACTCCCTGCTGAGACCCTGAAGGATTAAACTGCCAAATGCCTTAGTATCTCAATATTCCTACTTTAAATGTCCAAGAATGTGACTATCAATAACCCAGTTCAACAGGTCATGTCGTAAATTGGTTATCAGTCTTCAATTAACCACCCTTCTGTGGGAGACCACCATGGTCCAATTGGATGCAGCTAGGGCAGTGATCACATCGTACCAAATAGAACTGCCTAAATTTGATCCTTTAAAAGTATTTATGAGGGAGAATATTTTATATACATGGTATTACATAATATGTGGCCATTTGTATCTGGCTTCTGCCACTCAGCATGTTTTAAAAGTGTATTCATCTTGTCACAAGTATCAGTACTTTATTCCTTTTTGTCACTGAATAATATTCCCATGTATGGATATACTACATTTTGATTACTGATTCAGTAGTTTATGGACATTTGAGTTGTTTCAACTTCTTTTTCTTTTTCTTTTTTTATTTTTGGTGGGGCGGCTACTATGAATAATGTTTCCATAAGCACTGATGTGCAAGTTTTTGTGTGGTCTTATATTTTCACTTCTCTGTAGTATACACTTAATAATATAATTGCTGGGTCACATGGTAACTTTATGTTTAACTTTTTGAGGAACTACCAAACTCTTCCAAAACATTTGGGCCACTGTACATTCGTACCAACAATATATGAGGGTTCTGATATCTCAGCGTCTTTGCTAACACTTGTCATTTTCCATCATTTTTAATTGTAGACATTGAAGTGGGAGTGAAGTATTACCTCATTGTGGTTTTGATTTGGATTTGCACAATTATTAATGATATTGAGCATATTTT
>NW_007734267.1:140141-143931 GCF_000696425.1 Galeopterus variegatus | reverse complement strand
TTTAGGTAACTTTTCTGTACATTCTGAGGGCTTCATTCTTCACATATGGATATCCAGTTGCCCCACCACCACTTATTGAAATGACTATTCTTTATCTATTAAGTTGTCTTGGAACCTTTGTCAAAAATCAATTGAGGGCTTATGTCTAGACTCTCAATCCTATTTTACTGAGCTATATGTGTATTTTTATGTCAGTGCCATATAAAACAGATTACCATATCCTTGGTAATAAGTTTTGAAATCAACTGAAGTGTTTTCCATATATACTTAATGTAATATTGATAAGGCAGGATTTATACCTGCCATTTTGTGTTTTTTTCTCAGTTGACCTATTTTTATATTTGTTGATTCTTTCTTCTGACACCTCAAACCTCTGTTAAGCCCCTCCAGTGAGTTTAAGTTACTGTACTTTTCAACTCCAGAATTTCAGCTTTTTTAAAAAAATAATTTCTATCATGTTATTGATATTCTCTATTGGTGGGTTATCATATTCATACTCTCTTTTATTTCTTAAATTTTTAAATTATTTAGTGTATTTATAATAGCCAATTTAAAGTCTTTGTCTAGTAAATCCAGTGTCTGCATTTTCTAAGGGACAATTTCTATTGACTGTTTTTCCCTACCCTCCACATGTATAGACTTTATTTCCCTGTTTCTTTGTTTCTTGATCATAATTTTTGTTGAAAACTGGACATTTTAAGTAATAATAATGTGACAACTCTGGAAATCAGTTTTCCCCTTCCAAGGTTTCTTTTTTTTTTTTTCTTTCAGTTTAGCGTTCTTATTTTTGTATTAGTGATTTGTTTGAACTAATTCTGTGAAGTCTTTGTTCTTTGTGACATGTGTCTACAGAAGCCTCTGCTCTATATTTTAGTGTTCAGCTTATGATTGGATTCCTTAAATGGATAAAATCATTAATTCTCCCAGTCTTTGCTTAAGGACTCTATGTGCATATTAGAACACTCATCCAGCACTCAGCTATACAGTTGAAAACTATGCTTTAACCTTCACTTTCCTCTTGCTTAGAGCTTCAAAGTCAACCTGAAGTGAGAGTTTAGGACTTTCTCACATCTTTCCGGAGCATGTGCATACTTCTACACATGTGTATGGTCTTCTTTATTCCAAGAAAATGTCTAAACTATTTAAATTTTCTATAGACATTTAATTTCCCAGCCCTTTCTTTAGAATTTTTAGTTAACTTATTGTTTGCTCACCACTGCTAAATTAATCAGTGTAAATTTAGTCAATTGTATCTAGTTGTTTTCCCCAATTGTCCCCCAAAGAAGAGTCATATAGATATGAATGAATTAAGCCATGAATCAGGAAGGGCTTGCATTTGGAATCTTTGAAGAAATCATCAAAAAGGACGATTCAAGAAAATTTGATGGAGCTTCAACATTGTTCTTCTACCTCAGTCTGCTGATTTTCACTATGATTTTCACTATGATTGTAGACTGTTGGTTTTCAAGTCTACCAAGGAACTGGAAAAGGGGAATGGAAACAGGAAGTTTAAATATCACAAGCTTATAGTTTTTACCAAGATTCAGCCATTTTTCTTAAATAAATGCTCCTTGAATAGCTGCAAGCATTTGGTGAATTTCCAGTGTTCTGAAAAATTTAATTATGAAAATTTTTGACAATATTCTCATGACTTCTATGGAAGGAAGATTTTTCAGAGATTTGCATTCCACCATTCTAGAAGTACGAGCCTCTACTATGATTTTAAGGAATATTCTTTTAAACCTTTTTATATTTTTCACCCTACAATCTATATATCACCAAACCCTTTTAGTAGTTTTTTCAGCTTGTGTCCAGAATATAACTGCTTATAATTCTCTGCCATCATCTTGGGTTAAGCTACTATCATTTCTCATCTTGGTTATTGTTACAGTCTTGTAAAACCTCTGAGTCAACTGTTGTCTTCATATGGAACCTAAACAAGCACTTAGAGTGACACCTTTGAAGTGTAAGTCAAGTCTTATTCTTTGTTCTAAGTACACTAAGTGGTTTCCTGTCTCACATAGAATAGAATATAACCTTACAAATGCCTAAAAATCCCTACATGATCTGATATCTAGCTTCCTTTCTACTTCCTTACTATTTTCCTACTTTCTCACTTTACTTTAGTTATATTGGCTCTCAGCTGTTTCTCAAGTATGCTGTGTAGACCTGCATGGTCCCACCTCAGGACCTTTACATTCTAACTTCATCTATGTGGAGGTCTTATTCCAAGTGTCACCTCAGTGGAGATAACCTTTAAAATTTTCTTATATAAAAAAGCCTTCTGCTTTATTGGTAGTCTTTTCCTTCTCAACCTGTGTTATTGTTCTCCAGAACACTTGCCATATAACATATTATATTTTTGTTTATTTTGATTATTTCCAGTTTTATTTTCTAACCACTACAATGTAAGTCATGTGAGGATCAAGCCTTCTATATTTTATTTCTCACACTATCTCCACTCTATACTGCCTAGTATAGTGAGAGTGTTATAAATACTTACTGAAATAAATGAATAGAGAAGAGATGTAGGAAGTAAATTAAGAGCAAGAGACCTGAGATTACAATAACATTAAAAATTTCCTATTTCTGAAATTTAAAAAATATATATTTTAATATATTTTATATGTCCAGCATTAACTGATTCATTTGGAAGGTTGGTCAACCTTTATAAACTAATTGCAAATGTGTTCTCGTTCAATAGAATCCAAATCAGTAAAAGTGACAGCAATTAATTCAGGGTGATTTTTCCCCCCTCCTACTTCAGAATCCAACTATCAGAGGAGAAAGCAAAGGAAGCCCGCCCAATTGTTTTTCTTCACAAACACAAAATTGTGGTTTTGCCTGACCCAGCTTCTGCCTGAATGATCTCCATCTGTTTGGTACCATGTGGTATTCTAGCATATGCCAAGCAATCAGTCATTCTGCTATATGGGAGGAGAGACAATGAAAAGATTAATACAATTCTTTTAACTCTGATGAGGAACACAACTGCTCAGTGACCTCACACATGCATTCTGCAAATTACTGTGCTAGAGAAAACTATTAAACTCATTTCTGGGCTGAGTGAAATGCTAGAAAACAATTTGACAGAGCAAGTGTACATGACAATCCTGTCAAGTCCTCATTTTCTTGCTTAGGATGTCAAGACACATCGGAAAAAATCTGTGCAGGAACCTCAGAAAAAGATATTTCTTCTGTGTTAAAACACCAAGGCAAGTGAAGCTTTGGTGGTTGCACAAGAGCAGGGCAATGAAGCCATCTATCCTAAAAATCAACATTGCCATAGCTTTTCTGTCCCTAAGACATCCTCAAGTTTCTACGAAGCTGAAAAGAGAAGTCCAGGGTAACTTTGAGCTTAGTAGAAAGGTTCTTTCAGCCAGGTTTTTCCAGGCACTGGATCTGAACTTAATAATTTATCCTAAAGCATGGCATTTACTTTCAGTTCAAACTTCCTTCACAATCATCTTCTTACTTTCTTTAATGCCTCAGGATATAGCCAACAGTTACATTCACTAAAATTGGAAGGCTTAAGTTCTAATTTCTTTATAACTTTTTCCTTATTAAACATGCAATACTTTTTTTTTCTGTCAGACAACTTGGAAATTTTAAATAAAAAATATACCCAAACTTTTACAATGTAATAAAGCACTATTAATCCTTGGGAGTATACATTCCTGAAATTTGCATTTTGAAAATTATACATGTGTGGGTGTGCACCCAATGTCCATATACACATAGTTATACATAGTTATATATGTTGAAATATATATATATATATATATATATA
>NW_007734267.1:131026-139699 GCF_000696425.1 Galeopterus variegatus | reverse complement strand
TATATATATATATATATATATATATATATATATGAGTGTGTGTGTATGCATGTTATGACATATATATAAAAGTTACAGTATTTGGACAGGAAACTTGGGAATGATCAATTGCTGTCAACAATTATTTTACCTAGTAATTTATCTATCTCTGCAATATTTGGGGGAAATTATATACCCAGAGGACAATGAGAAACAAAGGAAGTTTGATTACTAGTGTTACAGAACTTAATGTAGTTCATTTGCCTGTGTGCAATGGAAGCCAATTACTGAAGCACTGTGGTCTTTGCAGTAGAGAGAGAGAGAAAAAAAAAAAAAGTTTATTTGCAAGGAGAAAATGGGAGATTGTATCTAGATCCATCTTGCTAGGAAGGATGGTATATTTATGGGGATGTGGTCAGGGGTGAAGCAAGGATTTGCCCAGGCACAAGCCATCTGCATGCCTCTAAAGGTTTAGAAAATGGTGGGGTCTGGATGTGGAGTTTTTGCACATTTTCAGGAAGGCTCAGTAGAGAGGTCTGCAAGCTCGACCAGCCTAGCCTGGTTCGTGTTGAGCCAAGCTAATTCTAGGGATCCTAAAAAACACTCTTAGGCATGCAACTGGTGGCTTCTGCACCAGAGGAGTTATTTTAAAAGGGAGATAGTAAGAAAAAGAATGAGATGTTAGTTATGGAATTTTCCTGAAAGAACAGTTTAGACACGGAGCAACTTTTCACTGATAACCACAGTTATGCTAGTTGGATCTTTGTCCTTCAGACCTTAATGTGGAATCCTGCTGAACTAGATGTGCGTGCCAGAAAGAACACCTTTTTCTTATGTTAGGTAAGCTTAAATGGCCTTTAGACCCGTAAGCTTCATTCTTGTCTCACCTCTTCTTACTAAGGGAAGATGGTCAACGAGGTAAGGATTGCAAGGTTGCTGAGGAAGGAGATACTAGCCAGACAAAGGTAGAAAAAAGGATTTTACTGGCAATCAGACCTGCCAGGCTGACCCGTAAAAATGGCATCAGCCCTGAGAGGCAATTGGGTGTCTTCTTTTATAGGGTTAACATTGTCATCTGGCCTAGCCTAGGAAGATGGTTACAATGTTCCATTCTGAGTACAGCTTGCTCATGGGAACAAAGACTTGGGGAGACAGAAACTTTGGGCTAGCGGGGGGGGGGGCGGACACGACACTTACAATATTACGCTCTGGGTATAGCCTGCTCAGTCTGCTTGTGTGAGCAGATACTTAGGGAAGTAGAGACCTTGAGGAATGAGACTTAGAGAAAAAAATCTTAGAGAAACGAAACCGAAGGGAGTGGGGGGCTTTCTAAAAGTCAGGGTCTCAGTTCCAGGGACCTAACAAGGATGACACTTCTTTCTAAGCAGGAAAAGACTGTAAACTTGTCTTATCACTACTTTTTACAAAGAAGCTTAGAGGGGTTTATGTTATCCTATTAAATGTGGCAGATTGGCTGGCCAGTTAGCTAGCTTGGTTAGAGCATGGTGTTGATAACACCGAGGTCAAGGGTTCCAATCCCCTTACCAGCCAGCTGCCTAAATAAATAAGTAAATAAATAAGGCAGATTGAAACTTAGCTCCAGAAACTACAGTAACATTAGAATAAAGAGAATGTGAAATAAAACAGAAGAAAGAAATGCCTATACAATTTTGGAAGATGGAAATTGAGGAGGAAGTGAAATCCACGTTAATAGACCAAAGAAAGTGAAACTTTAGCCTGCTTGAGTAGAAGCCAAGAAGGTAGTGATTCATATTTCAGAATCCTAGAAAATCACTGAAATTGAAATTAGCAGATATCTCAAAAGGGAAAGGTCTGGAGTTAGGGCAAGATGAAACAGGATTGGCTGATACGTTTTATGTTTTTGTTTTTGTTTTTTTTTCCTTGTTGTTTCTTGTACAACGAGTTTTCAATCCTCATTCTTTTTCCTTCTGTCCAGCAGATGATTTGGAGGTTTAATCTTTTGAGACGCTGAATCAAAGAGGCTCTGGACTCAGAAATACCAGGCACAATTGAGAGTACTCATAATATACTAATTGAGAACAAAGAGATTAAATACAAATATATACACAATGAATTGTGCATATTACATTCCCTTGCCATGCATGGCTCACATAAAGTCAGTAGCTGAGTATATACTCTACACCAAGACAATAGATGATTCCTCTCTGGAGAACATGCATTGGCCTAATATATATTACCCACCAATCCAGATCTTTGGAGGTCTTCCAACAAAATTGTGAGGTCTCATCTAATTACCCTACAATGAATCCCAGCTTTCAACATTTTTATCCCACTTCCCTTATGTCACTCGAAAGCTTCCAATTAATTTTATAATGCCTAATTTTAAAATAAGAATATAACCAGGTATTTGAGGGAACAAACTTGAAATGTGCCAGGGGAAAGATTTAAAATAATAGAAAGATAGAAACTATAAACTGGGATGTTATGGAGTTCATTAGGAAAATGTCAAAGAATTATAATCAATTTCCTTAGAGAAATAGAGAAAAATATTGTATTTGTGAAACAAGAACAGGATACTATAAAATGAATTACTCAAAGAATCTGAAAAATGGTCTCTTGAAAATGTAGTAGAAACAGAAATTTTAACATAAAAATAGAAAATAAATTTGAGTAACTCTCAATGAAAGTTAAAAAAAAAAGCAAAAATTATTACAAAACAATGACTAAAACTATAAGAAAAAGACTCAGCCCTTAGGACACAATATTTCAGTGAAAGGAAACAACTATAAAAGAAGTAAGTGTAAGAAAACTTTCTGGAATTGAAGGGCTCAAGTTTCTAGATTGAAAGCCTCTACTGTGTTCCCAGCATATTATATGTGAAAATATATTGAGCAACACCAAGGTATCTCATGAAGAAATTTTAAATCATGAGATAGATAAATCGATCTTAAAAGCTCCAAAAAAGAGAAAAATTACATGTCTTATGCAAAATGTAGGACTCACAGTTACAATAGAGTTCTCACAAGCAATTATGGGAGCTAGAATTCAGTAGAGATATTTATTCAAAAATTTGAGAGAAAATTATTTTCAATCTATAATCCTATTCTCTCTAAATCAGTAAACCTAAACATGTTTGTACAAGACCAATCAAGAAAAATTTACCTCTTATACATCTTTTCTTATGAAGCTACCCAAGTGTGTGCTGTACCAAAATGAGAGAGTAAATAAACCAAGGAAGACAAAGCCATTTGTCCTGGAAAGAGAGAGTCCAACAGGATATAGAGGAGAAAAGCATTCCATGGTTAGTGATAAAGGGACATCTCAGGAAAAGAACTTTACTGTGAGCTGACAGGACTCCAGTTAAGACTAGAACAAGGGCATCATAAACAGAAGAATTAATGAAAAGCAAATGAACAAAACAAGAAAAATAAAACTTGCAAAACACCTGTTATGCACAAATATGATAAGCAGACATTTACACTTATGTAGGAGAGTTTGGTGATGAGGTAGTTATGGGGATGTAGAAAAATAAGCAAACAAGCAAAAACAAACAAAAAACCAAAGGCAACTATGAACACCAGGGAAAACAAAAATTTTACAAGATAAGAAATATAATTAGATAGAATTTGTGGTTCAACTGTGAATAATATTTATAAACTCATAATTGCAGATGTTAAATATTCGCTTACTTTAAAAAATACTGGTGCATGTATGTATATGTATATATATATATATATATATACACACATATACATACATACATAGAGAGAGAGAGAGAGAATGGTAGAGAAGGTAATGACTTCTTTTTGGGTATGTAAAAAGTTAAATTCTTATATTTTATATAAAAATTCATTAGATCATTTCAAAAACCATAAAATACTTATACAGCAGTATGAGTTGTTACTGAGAAATTTGAGAGTAAATACCACAAGAAAGACTTGAAAAAGGTGAATATGGGTTCTTTTAGTGGATAAGAAATCACACTGGGAAAATAGGTATTGTAAGTCTGCTATTTTGTTGAAGAGGTGGTAGTGGTAGTAGTACTTGCAGGAAGAAACGGGGAAAGTGAGAGAGGGAAAGGCAGGAAAGAGTGAGCCAACGAGATAGGACAGGTCTTGTTCCAAGAGGGCAGTCCTACCCCTATTGCCTTCAAAGATTTGTGATGACCAAAAGCATCCAGAGATACAGACAGAGACCCAGCCTGCTCTCAAATAGAGAATTATGAATCCTAATCACATCCTTTCTTCTTTGGGCTATGGTAGTAAGTATATCCAGGAAAAAGAAATTGTTCTATGTAGATTCAGACTCTTAACATCTTTGCTCACTAATTCATGATATTCTATGTTGATAGAACAGAGAGTGCTATCAATAAAAATGAACACCAAATACACGAAGATTAATTTATATTCGAACTACAGATAATTATAATATACATATTCACCATAAATCTTAGCTTTGACTGCACATTAAATTCACTTAGGGTTCTTTTGAAAATCCCAGGATGGATTCCAGAACAATCACTAGAAATGGCCCAGTAGTTTAAAACTGGGCAATATCAAATTGCAGACAAGTTTGAGAACCACTGATTTAGACTTTTGTTTCAAAAAGAATGGACTAATAGAATAGGCATTATCTAGATACTTTTAAGAAATGTAAAATCTCAGAACTTACTCTAGACCTTCAGAAGGAGAACTTCTGGAAGTAGGTGGCAGCAATCCGAGTTTCTGGGTTTTAATAAGTATTCTGGAATACTTATCACATAATAAGTATGTTGAAGTTTGAAAACCTCTGCTCTAGAACCTTACCATATAAAATGTAGGCCATGAACTTACCATTAGGGTTACCAGTTGTCCCAGTTCCTGGTTTAGCATTTAAAATCCCATATTCTAGGCAAACTGGAATGTTTGGCAACCCTACATGTAACAGCATCATCACCTGAAGGCTTGTTATAAATGAAAAACGTCAGGCTCTGCTCCAGACATTTTGAGTCAGAACCTGCCTTTAAATGAGATCCCCAGATTATTTGCATACATTTTACAGAATTAAAACCACCACTGCTCTTTGACAGTGGTGGTGGACCTCACACTTGCTGCATGTTAGAATCACCTGGAAGTCTTTTAGAAACAGTGATGCTCAGGTTTTTACCCAAGACTGAATCAGAGTCTCTGGGCATCTGTGTGAGTGCAAGTTTGAGAACCACAAATTTCAAATGTCGTATGAAATAAAAATGAAGTTGGTCTTAGATAAACTTCTAGACAGTGATCTTCCAGCAGGCTTCCACAGTGCAAAAATATCTTGAATCATGTTTATAGTATCTACTCAGATGGTAGACGCTGTTTTAGGATCCTGTGGACACAAAGTGAGTAAGATGCAGACTTTTCTGTGAAGTAATCAATCTAGTGACAGTGACTCCTTCCTGATCTACATAGTTGACACATAGAAAAAAATACTGTTAATTTAAGTTCTTCCAGTGTTTCTGATTCACTCTTTTTTTTTTAACTCTCTTTTTCTCAAAAAAATTTTACTTTCTTTGCTCTCAACAGTTGGAGCAATTAAAGTTTTAGATCTAGGTTTCAAAGACTCATCACTCTTCTACAGTTATACAATGAAAAACTTCAACCAAAATTGTAATGAAAAATCAAAATGTCCAGACTAGGAGAGATAACTAAAGATTCCTCATGCTTTTAGGCTGAAATGAATCTTGAACTGTATTATGGTTTTATTTGTGCTTCACCTATGAATAGTAGACCACTTTGGAAAACATTGCTTTGTGGGTATTTTGGAGAAGTAAATATTTAACCAAGAAATCTCCAAGACACATTAAGCATTAGCTGTAACTTAGCTCTCTTTTGAGCACTTAAACTGTTATCTCATTCTCTTAAGTAGAATAATTTTCCTATAAAGAACAGAATTTAAGATATTAAGAACAGAAACTTGCAATCACCCAGCTTAATCAAGCCTGAGTATTCCCCTTGCCTCCCACCCTGTCAGAGAACAACTTGGCCATCCATTGTGTATTCAGCAGTACTGCTGAAATGACTCATACTGGCAGAAAGCTCGAGTTCGTTAGATCAAAATCACACTTGGTCTTGCCTTGTAATGAAATCTTTTAACATGCATTTAAGAAAGAATACTTAGTGTAACCCCTTGTTGTTCCAATCACTGTATCTATTATTTTCTCCTAAAATACATACATTCTTTTAATTTAATTAAAAATGCCACAATCACACTTCAGCTTGCCTGCACAGCTTTCTGAGTACTTACAAAATGATACTCACCCAACTAAAGAAGGACATGAGATAGAATTTTCTCTTCAGAGAGTGAGAATGAGTTTTTAATGATATAATGTTCATAATTTCTCACCCCAAACTACAAGAACACAGATCTGTTTGACCATGGGCTAGAATTAAGAAAATGTTTTAAGATGGGAAGTCAAGAACCAGAGCTAAAGTTTTGTCTATACAGGGGATGACTTCTAAACCTTGGTCTCTTCAGATTGAGATGTAAACTTTCTTAGCTATTACTTACTATTTCAGCAATTCAACAGGTATATAACAGTTACCCATATCTAACATATGTATTATCAAAAAGTGGTGGTGAAGGGAATATTGCCTTGGCATTGATGTACTGACTATCCTCATTATTAGTGACACTATCTTGTCATGAGCAACAAAATCTGGGACCCAAGTGAAATTCTGCGATACCATCTTGCAAGTTTAAGTGCATGAGACATAGAGCAGGTTGGATGCTTGAACCACTATGATTTGGTCTCATCTGTTTCTGGCCTTAAGAAGCCAACCTCACATTAGTCCTATTGGTCATTGGGATTCCATTTTCTTGCTTGTTTTTTTTCAAGCATCACTGAAACGTGTGCTCTAATCTGGCCAATGGGTGCTTTTTATTTTGTGCTTCTGAATAATAAAACAGCAATCATTTAAAACTTGACTCATGTCAAACTTTATCACTTTCTATGTAATGTAGGAAAAAGCTGACCACACGTTTTAAATTAGATTCTATTTATTCTTTTCTGATCAGAAGCAAATAGTTATACATGACTATATGCAGCATCTATTTCTATAACTTAGGGAGAGTTTGTTTGCTCTCTTGGATTTTCCAGACAATAGCATTGATACCTGAAATAACATTGCCTTCCAGAGCATACAGCCAAAGCCAGCTACTTTACAAAGGGATATTGTCCCAGTAAATAATGAGAGGAAAAGAGACTCTGGAAAATCTAATTGAATCTGAAGAACTACAGCATTTTCTCAGTCTTCACTTCACTATGAGCTGGCCAATGTTCTAGAATACCCAGAGTTTCTCTGCAGGATCAGGTATGTTTGGTATGACCTCATGAACATTTTAGGGAATGCATTTTTTGCCTAATTCCCTGGAGTAAGGAGGTTTTCTTGGAACTGTGGGGATGCTTATTTACCCTATAATCCTCTAAGTTCGAGCTCTGCAGGATCAGGTATGTTTGGTATGACCTCATGAACATTTTAGGGAATGCATTTTTTGCCTAATTCCCTGGAGTAAGGAGGTTTTCTTGGAACTGTGGGGATGCTTATTTACCCTATAATCCTCTAAGTTCGAGAATGTCACTAAATAATAGCTTAAAGTGATACTAAATCTGATGGTGGTTACTAGGATATGTGGCTAATGAGTTACATACTAGAAAAAATGTAATGGATTTCAAAATTTCTCATACTTTGGTCACTTCTTAAAATAAAAATTGCAATTATGTTCTGGTAAAGCAAGATAGGACAAACACATGACAAATTAGAGCTCAAATTAAGTTCAAACTACCAAAATTCTTTTTCATATTTTCTAGCAATATGATACCAGGGTATATCAGAGTTTTAGATAACAACTCTGATGCCTTAAACATATTTTACTCAAATTTTCTCAAAATTTCTTTATCTTTGTTGGAACTGCAGCATTATTCATTTCAGGTATCCAAAGAACAGGTCAGAATTATTCACAGCATTAGACTTCTATGTTGAATAAATTTATTCATTTATCGTGCTCAAAAACAATCCTGGCTTCAAATGTGAGCTCTAAGGATTCTTTCATTGAGTGCAAGACTGATTTAAAGCATAAAACTCAAATTATAATCTCAAAAAATGTTCAAACTATCTTGTACAAGTAAAACTAACAGTTTAAAGTGCTGAAAAACCTTCATTTTGGATAAGAACATAGAGTTAAAAAGGGCCAACAAGAACAAAATTAAATTTTGTAGAAAACTAAGAGAAGAAGAAAAATAAAGGAATAGCTGTATTAACTAGAATTTCTTGACAAATGTTTCCTAGATTTTTATGTTCTCTTTCTTTTGGAGTAATTAGAAATAGAAAACTGATATTAAAAAGCTTGCCAAAATGAGATATGAGATGGATTTCCCCCCTTAGTTTTCTCATCTTATAAGAAAACAGAAAGCAGTATTGCCTTTTCTTTCTGCAATTGCAAGAAGTCAAATAGAAGTGGCTAAAATGTGCATCCTCCCACAATTCTTTTCTAGTGTGTCACGCCAAACTCCTAAGGGTACTTTTCAAATTTCGGTCTGGCTCACTGCATTTTAGCACCTTAGAGTACTTACACTGTCACTTTGCAGAAAGATTCGTGGAGAGTTAATGCATGGTAGTTTCTAGGATGGAGGCTGCTGCCCAGATGACCCGAGTTCAGATGCAAGAAGTCACTCAATCTGTATAATTCACTTTT
>NW_007734267.1:129112-130539 GCF_000696425.1 Galeopterus variegatus | reverse complement strand
TGCTGCCCAGATGACCCGAGTTCAGATGCAAGAAGTCACTCAATCTGTATAATTCACTTTTAAAAAATCTGTAAAATAAAGGCCATAATAAAAGTGTCCATCTCCCACTGTTGTTATGACAACTAACATAGGTAATAATAAAAAAGCTTAGAACAATGCCCTGAATATAAGAAACATGTTATATATTAGCTACACCCACGTGCTTTAACCCAAGTGAGGGCATGGATTTCTTGGTGATGCAGAGTAAGCTGGTCTTAAAGGCCAATAAAATGTGTGTGAAAAATATATCCTCTATTCTTAAGGATCAGATCAAGGGATCAAAAGGATTGCCAGGCCATAATCATAGGTTTTCTGATTTTTAAAATGAACTGTGAGCCTAGAGCTGGATCTTGTTTCTTTTGCTTCTAGAACAGTCTGCCAGCAGCATACCACAGCCCTTTTACTTTCCAGGAACATACAGACATCAGGTTAGGCTTTCCAGATGATAGCAGAAGAGCTTGCATGGGACTAAGCCAAGGCAATGCACCTTGGACTGTATAAGTCCTAAATAATGGCTGTCTACACTCTTACTATGTGTCTGGTTACATTGTTATGGAACCGGCCAGACAGAGAAGTAATTGACACTCAGAGGGTTGGAGAGTCAGGTATTTTATTATGCCAGTGGGCCCAGAGAAGCAAACACTCCAAGATTTGGACCCTGAGATCAGGTTTTACGAGGATTTTATAGGCAGACTCTTCAAGGTTTTTAAGTTTTGCTTTCTCAGCATTCATGTAGCTATTGCGTTAAGCAAGCACAGTTTACAGAAGCAGGAGTGTAGAGCAGTTAATTATCAGCAAAGCTGATAGAATAAGCAGGTTCTGTTTTTAAGGCAAAATAAGCTACTGAAAGAGTTAATTTTGGATTTTTCCTACAACATTAGAAAACAGAAAAGTTCTTCAGTAAATTTATGTGAATTTATTTTGTTTTGTTTTGTGTTTACATTCAACATCCAGATTATAAACAGCACATACTACAATGTGTACCACACAGTAAGCAAAATAAGGTGAGAATGTTGAGTTGAGAAATAAATATTAGAGTGTTACCATTAATTTTTACTTAAATTTATCATGTCCCCTGATACATTTGAAATGTATTTATCATTTAACCCTTATTTATTGAGCACTGCTATGGGCTGGTTACTATTATTGGTTAAGAGACACTAGATGTGGAAGGAGTACTAGAATGGGATTCAAACCACCTTTATTTTTGAACAATATGCAAATAATTTACTTGGTTCATTTTCTGACAACAGGTATGTGGACCACAAAAACACTAAAATTACTTGAAGTTATAACTTTATTGACAGCTTTCAATCAAAATGTAAGAGAATGAAAGTAATAATTTAAAAATCTATGCCATTAATATCCCTTATATTAACTAAAGTGGT
>NW_007734267.1:115815-128543 GCF_000696425.1 Galeopterus variegatus | reverse complement strand
CCACAAAAACACTAAAATTACTTGAAGTTATAACTTTATTGACAGCTTTCAATCAAAATGTAAGAGAATGAAAGTAATAATTTAAAAATCTATGCCATTAATATCCCTTATATTAACTAAAGTGGTTCATAAGTTACTATACTGCTGAATGCTGACTAAAAAGAAGAGAATTGGAGATAAACCAAGCAAACTTTGCTTGGGAGCAAAGTTTAAACCTAGATATCCTCTGTTTCTTTTAACAGGATTATTATTTTCTTGAAATGCTGTTAAAAGGAACAAGTCTTTCTGAGATACTCAACTGTTTTACTATGTATATATTTTTTAGTCTCCTAATAATATAACTTTTAACCATAAGAACTATGAAGACACTAGAATTTTCTTTCTTAATTGGAAATTGAATTTGTCCATTTCACAGTAGCATAGCCCTTGACTCCACTCTCTGGCAATGTGGTTGCTGTCTAAATTCTGTTTTCATATCCACGGCAGGATGGCAGTTTCACTTGCAAAACTCCTAGTCCAACTCTTGTATCTAGTCACATTTAATCCATGTGATTATGCAGATCTGAGATTGTGCATTCTTCAGGCCTTGTTTTCTGACCTACTTTTACCCTAACAAATGCAGTTCAGATGAAATAACAGACTGTATACCCTGTTACTATGGTCTCTTCTCACTCCCATCCTCTGGTCTTAACTGTGATATTTACAGCTCCTAAAATGTATTTCCCTACAACAACTGCATCCCTAAAACCATGCTGGCTTACTGTTTTCTAAGTATTTCTGTCTCCTGAACATTGAGGAAGGACTAAAATGGATTAGGAAAACAAATACCTACAAGGCACAGCAGGTACTCAGTTTCAAAGTTGACACAAATTTACTTTTTAATTTATTGTATAAATAACTGAAATAAAAATGTATGCCTACCTATTCAGGGGAGGTTAGGGAACAGTGAGTGACCTCTGCTATTTTAAAATTGATTGTAACGTAAGTACACATTTATTTTATTTTTAAAATGTTGTTCCTCTCAACTTGCAATTATTAAAATTTCTTCTTAATTTTACCATAGGTTGAAATTCTTGCTTTCCTATTTTTCCATTTTTGTGTTCTTATTTTTCTCTGTCATCCGGGGTATTTTACTGGGAAGATGAAAGAAAGTATCAGGTCAAATTGCTGGATCAATGCCATTTTTACAAACAGTTGTACTGATGTATAATTCACTATGAAATTCACCAATTTAAAGTGTAAAACTCAATGTTTTTTAGTATATTTACAAAATTGTACACCCATCACCATAATGAATTTTAGGGCATTTTAAACAACACTGAAAAGAAACCATGCACCCAGTAGCAACCACTCTCCATTTCTCCTCCAATTCCCAGCCCCATGCAGCTACTAACACATTTTGTCTTCATAAACTTGCTTATTCTATGTATTACATGTAAATGAAATCATGCATTATGTGGTCTTTTGTAACCAGATTTTTTACCTAGTGAAACATTTTCAAGATTCATCCATGTTTTAGCCATGATTCATTTATCCATGAATGAGTACTTCATTCTTTTTTATGGCTAAATCATACTCTGCTATATCCAAATATCACATTTGGTTTATCCATAAATCACTTAATGGAAATTTGCATTGGTTTCATTTTTTGAGCATTATGAATAATGCTACTATGAACATTTGTGTATTAGTTTTAAGCGGACATATGTTCATTTCACTTTTATCTTGGATATATATCTAGGAGTAGAATTGCTGGGTCATATGGTAACTTTATATTTAACTTTTAGAGGAAATGCCAAAATGTTTTCTAAACTGGTTGCACCACTTTCCACTCAAATCAGCAATGAACATGGATCTCAAATTTTGCAAATCCTGGCCAACATTTTTTATAAACTGTTAGATTACAGCCACCCAGTTTTGGAGTGTGGAGTAGTATCTCACTGTGGTTTTTACAGGTGTTTCTCTAACGGGCAATTTCCTTAATAATATTGAACATCTATTTATTTGCTCATTGGCCATTTGTTGATCTTCTTTGGAAAAATATCTATTCTTATTCTTTGTAGATTTTTAAATTAGATTATTTATATTTTTATTATTCAGTTGTAAGTGTTCTTTATATATTATGAATACAACTTCCTTGTCAGACATCATATAATTTATAATTTTTTTAAAAATTTTCTTTGTCTTTCAGCTGTCTTAATGGTGCCATTTGTAACACAGAAGTTTTAAAATTTAATGTAATACAATTTTTCTATTTTTTTCTTTTATCCCTTGTGCTTTTAGTGTTGAATCTATGAAGACTTTGTCTAACCCAAATTCACAAAGCTTTACTCTTTAGTATTCTGTTTTTTGTATTTTGTGTTCTGTAGTTTTATCTTCTACATTTAAGTCTATGACCCATTGTGAGTTAATTCTTTTTGTATGATGAGAGGTAGAAGTTCAACCCCATTCTTTTGCATTTGGATATCCAGTTGTTCTACACTCACTGGTTGAAAAGATTACGCCTTCCCCCACTGAATTGTCTGGAACTTTCGTTGAAAATCAATTTGCCATAAGTGTGAAAGGTTATCTTGGAGTCATAATTCTATTCCATTGATTTATATGTCTGTCTTGATGCAAGAAACACACAGTCTTGGTGACTGTAGTTTTGTACTAAGTTTTAAGATCAGAAAGTGTGTGTTCTCCAATTCTGGTCATCCTTTTCAATATTGTTTTGTCTATTTTAAAGCTCTCATACTTTTATATTAATTTAATATCAGCTTTTCAATTTCTTCAAAAATGCCAGCTGGGATTTTGAAAGGTAATTATTGAATATGTGTATCAATTTAGTGAATATTGCTATATTAACAATATTAAATATTTTAGTCAATAATCATGAATTGTTTTTTCATTTATTTAGATTTTAAAAATTCCTTTTAATGATTATTTTTAAGTATTCAGTTTAAAAGTCTTGCACTTTTTTCTTAAATTTTACCTAAGTATTTTAATCTTTTGATATTTCTATAAATAGAATTGTTTGTTTCATTTTCAGACTATTATTGCTAGTTGTAGAGCTAGGACTAGGTCTGGAGCTCATAGACCCCTCAATTCCATTGTCCATACTGGGTCACAAACCCTTCACATGCAGGTCTACCAGCTAGGTAACAGCAAAAAGGTCCTTGGAGCCACCGGTGAAGAAAGAATAGCCTTTATTCAGCACACACACATCTAAGAGTTAGGCAGTCCAAAGAGAAACTCAGAAACTCAACTGCTACCAGCAAACTCCAAAGAAAAAGTGAGCAGCTGCCAGCAAAGTAAACATGCTCTATTTTTAGACATGAGCTCTCTGCCGACAACCACTACTTCCCAAACTGAAGAACACACCAGAATAGCAACAAACTAAAAAGAAACATTGTTATGCATGCACATTAACTCCACTCACATACAACTTATTTACAAAGAATGTGCTGCACCACCTCAACCAGACCTGAGGCAAGTGGGCCTGACTAAACTATTCTACTTTCCTCACACTAGTGTACAGAAATATAATTGATTATTATATATTAATCTTGAATCTTGCAACCTTCTGAACTCATTTATTGTTTCTAATAGGGTTTCAATGGATTCCTTAGGTGTATATGTGTGTGTGTGTGTGTGTGTGTGTGTGTGTGTGTGTAATATCATTTGCAAATACAGATAATTTTACTTCTTCCTTTTTCTAAAATGGATGACTTTTATTTATTTTTCTTGTTTGTTTGCCCTGACTGGAACCTTCAGTAAAATGTTGAATACAAGTGGAGAGTATCCTTGTCTTTCTTCTAATCTTATGGAAAAAATACTCAGATATTCAAATTAAATAAATTGTTAGCTATGTGATTTTTTTTTTATTGATATCCTCTATGAGGTTGAAGAAGTTACCTCCTTGACTCATTAGTTATTTAGTAGTGTGTTGTATAATTTCTTCATTTTTTTGTATAAAGTCTATTTTGTCTGATATATAACCACTTCTGTTCTCTTAGGGTTGCTGTTTGCTTTGCATATCATTATGTGTGTGTGTGTGTGTTTGTGTGTGTGTGTACATATATGTATTTTTTTTTACTTTCAACTTATTTGTATATTTGTATCCAAAACATGTCAGCTTTAAACATTTACCTTTTTTAATATGAAACTTTTTAAATCGAGTCTAATAATCTATGCCTTTAAATTATATTATTTATTCCATACAAAAATAATATTTTTCTAATAAAAATATAATTTTAAATAATTATAATTAATTATTATAAATTAAATATTTATATAATAAAAATATAATTAAAACAATATTGCTATTATTGATATATTTATATTTATGCCTCCTCTTTTACTTTTTATTTTCTTTATGCCTCCTGTCTTTTTTGTTCTTCTATTTCTAATTTCTGAGTTTCTTTTGGATTATGTGAATATTATCTAGTGTAACATCTTAATTTCTTTGATGTTTTTCGCAATATTTTTGAGTTATTTACTTAGTAGTTCCTCAATGTCTTACGTGTACTGCTTAACTTGTAAGAACATACATAAGGTTTATACTAATAAAATTTTGTGGGATATAATAATATTTTACTCCTACACTAGTTTCCAAAAGCTGTTGTGACAAATTACCACAAACTTACTAGCTTAAAATCACACAAGTTTATTATCTTACAGTTCTGAAGGTCAGAATCCTGAAATGGGTTTTGCAGGTTGTGTTTCTTCTGGATGCTGTGGAGGATAATATCGCCTGTAGCACATGGCTCAGAGACTCCCTCCATCTTCAAAATGCATCACTCCAACCTTTGTTTTCATGGTCATATCTCCACTCACCATGAAACAGCCACCCCATTCTTATGAGGACCCTTTTGATTACACTGGGCCCACCTTGATAGCCCAGGATAATTTTCCCATCTCACATCTTAACTTAATCACATCTTCAAAGCCCATTTGGTTTTTAAGGTTACATATTTACAGGTTCCGGAAATTAGGACATAAACATCTCCAGAGGTGATTGTACTGCCAATTATAATGCTTATGTAATTATTTAATCCTCTTCATTTAAAATTTTTAAGAAGGTAGAAGAAGAAGGAAAACAAATATATATTTATAAACTGTTTTTTTTTTTACATATTTATTTACCATTATGTATTCATTGCTTCCTGTGGATTCACATCATTATCTGGTGTTATTTCTTACTTCAATACACCTTTTCCCTCACCCACATCCTTTGTGCTGTTATTATCAGATATATTACATTTCTAGATGTTATAATCCCAACAATATAATTAAATATATATTGTCTTTTGCAATTACTTTTAAAATATGTAAGAGAGGAGAAGAAAAATGCAATTATACTCTCTTTTGTACATCCCCACATAATTACCTTTACAAGCATTCTTTTATTCTTGTGTAGATTGAAATTACTACCTGGCATCAATTGATTTCAACCTGAAGAACTTCCTTTGGTATTTTGTAATATACATTTGCTAGAAAAAAATTCCTCTTGGTTTTTGTTTATCATTTCTGGAAGATAGTTTTGCTGGATATATTTTTGTCTGACTTCTGCTCCACCCCCCGTACTTTAAATATTTCATTCAACTGCTCTCTTCCCTCTACTGTTTCTGATAAGAAGAGAGTTGTTATATTATCAAACTTTTTTGTATGTGAAAAGTGAATTTTTTTTTTGCCACTTTTAAGATTTTCTCAATGTGTTTGTCTTTCAACAGTTAATCTCATATGACTGTTGGCCATCACTCAGCATCCGGGAAATGCAAATCAAAACCACACTGAGATACCATCTCACCCCAGTTAGGATGGCAAAAATCCAAAAGACGCTGAAAGATAAATGCTGGCGTGGTTGCGGAGAAAAAGGAACTCTCATACATTGTTGGAGGGAATGCAAAATGGTGCAACCCCTATGAAAAATGGTTTGGAGGTTCCTCAAACAGCTGAAGATAGATCTACCATACGATCCAGCTATCCCACTACTGGGAATATACCCAAAGGAATGGAAAACATCAAGTCGAAGGTATACCTGTATCCCAATGTTCATTGCAGCACTCTTCACAATAGCCAAGAGCAGGAATCAGATTTTCTCAATGTGTTTGTCTTTCAACAGTTAATCTGTGAGTGGATCTTTTTGCATTTATCCTAGTTAGAGTTCATTGAGTTTCTTGAGTGTGTAGTTTGATATTTTTTCATCAGATTTGAGAAGTTTTGGGGAATTATTTATACAAATACTTTTTTTNAATATAATTGATTATTATATATTAATCTTGAATCTTGCAACCTTCTGAACTCATTTATTGTTTCTAATAGGGTTTCAATGGATTCCTTAGGTGTATATGTGTGTGTGTGTGTGTGTGTGTGTGTGTGTAATATCATTTGCAAATACAGATAATTTTACTTCTTCCTTTTTCTAAAATGGATGACTTTTATTTATTTTTCTTGTTTGTTTGCCCTGACTGGAACCTTCAGTAAAATGTTGAATACAAGTGGAGAGTATCCTTGTCTTTCTTCTAATCTTATGGAAAAAATACTCAGATATTCAAATTAAATAAATTGTTAGCTATGTGATTTTTTTTTTATTGATATCCTCTATGAGGTTGAAGAAGTTACCTCCTTGACTCATTAGTTATTTAGTAGTGTGTTGTATAATTTCTTCATTTTTTTGTATAAAGTCTATTTTGTCTGATATATAACCACTTCTGTTCTCTTAGGGTTGCTGTTTGCTTTGCATATCATTATGTGTGTGTGTGTGTGTTTGTGTGTGTGTGTACATATATGTATTTTTTTTTACTTTCAACTTATTTGTATATTTGTATCCAAAACATGTCAGCTTTAAACATTTACCTTTTTTAATATGAAACTTTTTAAATCGAGTCTAATAATCTATGCCTTTAAATTATATTATTTATTCCATACAAAAATAATATTTTTCTAATAAAAATATAATTTTAAATAATTATAATTAATTATTATAAATTAAATATTTATATAATAAAAATATAATTAAAACAATATTGCTATTATTGATATATTTATATTTATGCCTCCTCTTTTACTTTTTATTTTCTTTATGCCTCCTGTCTTTTTTGTTCTTCTATTTCTAATTTCTGAGTTTCTTTTGGATTATGTGAATATTATCTAGTGTAACATCTTAATTTCTTTGATGTTTTTCGCAATATTTTTGAGTTATTTACTTAGTAGTTCCTCAATGTCTTACGTGTACTGCTTAACTTGTAAGAACATACATAAGGTTTATACTAATAAAATTTTGTGGGATATAATAATATTTTACTCCTACACTAGTTTCCAAAAGCTGTTGTGACAAATTACCACAAACTTACTAGCTTAAAATCACACAAGTTTATTATCTTACAGTTCTGAAGGTCAGAATCCTGAAATGGGTTTTGCAGGTTGTGTTTCTTCTGGATGCTGTGGAGGATAATATCGCCTGTAGCACATGGCTCAGAGACTCCCTCCATCTTCAAAATGCATCACTCCAACCTTTGTTTTCATGGTCATATCTCCACTCACCATGAAACAGCCACCCCATTCTTATGAGGACCCTTTTGATTACACTGGGCCCACCTTGATAGCCCAGGATAATTTTCCCATCTCACATCTTAACTTAATCACATCTTCAAAGCCCATTTGGTTTTTAAGGTTACATATTTACAGGTTCCGGAAATTAGGACATAAACATCTCCAGAGGTGATTGTACTGCCAATTATAATGCTTATGTAATTATTTAATCCTCTTCATTTAAAATTTTTAAGAAGGTAGAAGAAGAAGGAAAACAAATATATATTTATAAACTGTTTTTTTTTTACATATTTATTTACCATTATGTATTCATTGCTTCCTGTGGATTCACATCATTATCTGGTGTTATTTCTTACTTCAATACACCTTTTCCCTCACCCACATCCTTTGTGCTGTTATTATCAGATATATTACATTTCTAGATGTTATAATCCCAACAATATAATTAAATATATATTGTCTTTTGCAATTACTTTTAAAATATGTAAGAGAGGAGAAGAAAAATGCAATTATACTCTCTTTTGTACATCCCCACATAATTACCTTTACAAGCATTCTTTTATTCTTGTGTAGATTGAAATTACTACCTGGCATCAATTGATTTCAACCTGAAGAACTTCCTTTGGTATTTTGTAATATACATTTGCTAGAAAAAAATTCCTCTTGGTTTTTGTTTATCATTTCTGGAAGATAGTTTTGCTGGATATATTTTTGTCTGACTTCTGCTCCACCCCCCGTACTTTAAATATTTCATTCAACTGCTCTCTTCCCTCTACTGTTTCTGATAAGAAGAGAGTTGTTATATTATCAAACTTTTTTGTATGTGAAAAGTGAATTTTTTTTTTGCCACTTTTAAGATTTTCTCAATGTGTTTGTCTTTCAACAGTTAATCTGTGAGTGGATCTTTTTGCATTTATCCTAGTTAGAGTTCATTGAGTTTCTTGAGTGTGTAGTTTGATATTTTTTCATCAGATTTGAGAAGTTTTGGGGAATTATTTATACAAATACTTTTTTTTGCTTATTTCTGTCTTCTCTTTCTATTAATCTCATTAGCTGTGTTGTTGTGCTTAATGGTGTCCCACATTTCTCCAAGGCTCTTTCTATTTTTCTTCATCCTTTTTTCTCACTGCTCTTGATATTTTGACTTTTATTTTTTTGAAACATAATTGATTGTATATATCTGTGGCGTACCACATTGAATATCAACACCTCCATGCAATATGTGATGCTCAAATTAAAATAATTATTATATTCAACATTACACATTGTGATCATTTTTTGTGGCCCTTTACCAATTTCTCAGTACCCCCCTCCCTCACCCCTTTAAATATTGATTTATCTTCCAGTTTGCTAGTGCTTTCTTTGCCAACTCAAATCTACTGTTAATCTCTTCTATTAAACTTTTTGTTTACCCTATTGTTGAACTCAAGCATTTCCATTTTTTTATATTTCTATCTCTTTGTTGGTAATTTTTGTTTGAGCAGATATTCACACTGTGCCTTTAATCATGGTTTCCTTTCATTCTTTGAAAATACTTATAGTAGGTGCTCTGAATTTTTTCTGCTAAGCCTAAAATCTAGACCCTGTAAAAGGCAATGTCTGTTTATTGCTTTTTATTTTTCCTGTCTATAGGTCATATTTTTATGTTTCTTTGTATGTCTCATAATCATTTTTATGTTGACTGCACAATTTAAGTAATGTATTGTAGTAATTCTGGATATTGACCACATCTCCTCCAGAACTTGTTTTTGTTGTTTACTTGTTTTCTGCTTTACCTTTCCATTTGTTTTAGTTACTTGGTTGAATTATTTTAATTAAATGTGTGTACCCCACAGAAAGTAGCTTCTGATGTTCCTCAGAAGTTGTAGTCTCGGGCATGCACACAGTCATGCTGACTGCTCCCATCTCCAGAGATGACAGTAGTTTTAACGGGGCTCTCTTGGCTGTTTAATCTCCCAATACATTTCTAACTAATCTCCCTCTTTTGCCTACAATAGTGATATGATACAAAAGGATTAAAATAGATACCAATACTCTGCTAGCTAACTTTTCTATTGTTTTTGACAATGTGTGGGGGCATAAAGTGTTTCATAGTTTGAAAGAATTAAATGGTAACTCCTTTTCTAGTAGTCTCTGATGCTACTGTTTGAAGCTTGCTCTTACTCCAGGAGATCTCTTCTTAGCTGTCTCTCTTTCTACTTTTCTCTCTTAAAGTTCTGGTTGGTCTACCATTTCTCTTGTTTCTCTCAGAGCTGGCAGCTTTTTACTAATTGCAC
Organism: Galeopterus variegatus; assembly: GCF_000696425.1. NCBI lineage: Eukaryota > Metazoa > Chordata > Mammalia > Dermoptera > Cynocephalidae > Galeopterus > Galeopterus variegatus. Next base: position 118,731 of record NW_007734267.1, on the reverse strand, counting down.
ACTACTAAAATCTTCATTGTTTTTGGAAGTGCCCTTAAACTTGAAATTGTCAATGCTCTGTTTCATATAAAGTCAATCTGCTGATGGTGAGCCACAGGGCTAGCTGTTCTTAATGCTTCCCTCTCTTCTGGGCGTGAATTTTGCACCAATGTTCTAAGCTGGGAGTGGGGACAGTGTCCGCTGCTTTTGGTGTGACAGCCTGCTCCATGTGTGGCACTAGGGCTGTCTCTCATCATGAAACTTCTATCTGTGGGAGAGTGCAATGAAGGCCCAATATCCTGGCCTACTGCACATGTCATAGAACTTATAGGTGAGGAATAGATGGGAGAAGGGAGCCCCAGAACTCTCAGTTGCTCTTGCCTGGAACATCACAAAACTAAGAGGGTTGAAAAAAATGCCAGTAATTTGACCCCCATGAGGAAGAATCCATAGCTCCTTACTATTAACTGAGGAAGAGGAAGTCCCATTTTCTTCTTNTGAGGAAGAATCCATAGCTCCTTACTATTAACTGAGGAAGAGGAAGTCCCATTTTCTTCTTCTTTTTTTTCTTTTGATTGGCCTGATTTTTATTATTACCATGCACTGACATGCTAACAATAAAAGTGAAGTGTTTCATAGTTTGAAAGAATTAAATGGTAACTCCTTTTCTAGTAGTCTCTGATGCTACTGTTTGAAGCTTGCTCTTACTCCAGGAGATCTCTTCTTAGCTGTCTCTCTTTCTACTTTTCTCTCTTAAAGTTCTGGTTGGTCTACCATTTCTCTTGTTTCTCTCAGAGCTGGCAGCTTTTTACTAATTGCACACTACTAAAATCTTCATTGTTTTTGGAAGTGCCCTTAAACTTGAAATTGTCAATGCTCTGTTTCATATAAAGTCAATCTGCTGATGGTGAGCCACAGGGCTAGCTGTTCTTAATGCTTCCCTCTCTTCTGGGCGTGAATTTTGCACCAATGTTCTAAGCTGGGAGTGGGGACAGTGTCCGCTGCTTTTGGTGTGACAGCCTGCTCCATGTGTGGCACTAGGGCTGTCTCTCATCATGAAACTTCTATCTGTGGGAGAGTGCAATGAAGGCCCAATATCCTGGCCTACTGCACATGTCATAGAACTTATAGGTGAGGAATAGATGGGAGAAGGGAGCCCCAGAACTCTCAGTTGCTCTTGCCTGGAACATCACAAAACTAAGAGGGTTGAAAAAAATGCCAGTAATTTGACCCCCATGAGGAAGAATCCATAGCTCCTTACTATTAACTGAGGAAGAGGAAGTCCCATTTTCTTCTTTTTTTTCTTTTGATTGGCCTGATTTTTATTATTACCATGCACTGACATGCTAACAATAAAAGTGACAAAATACTCCTCCAAGTTAGAATGGAATACTCCTGAAGTCTGCACCCCTTGGTACAACCATGGTGATCTTAAGTTCTCTTTAATGCTCTGAGACTGCTTAAAAATCTTAGCCAAATTCTCTTTTACTTTTCAATTAAAAATAACAAATCTAAATTGTCTCTGGACTTGCCTATTCATTACTTTAATATGTCATTAAATAACTAATTAAAATATCAAATATCTACTGATTTTTTCCCTAAACAGAGCTTAAAATACTAATGCTATAGGTTTGAATTATATTGCCATTTATACACTTAATTATAAGTTTCTCAAGGGTTTTACAAAGTTGACTCAATAAGGAATCACTTGTCATGGAAGCAGAACAGTGTCATAGGTTAAGAGTATAGATTCCGGGGGCAGAGTGCCTGGTTTTGAAGCCTGGCCCTGCTACATCCTAGCTGTGTAACTCTGGGCTGGTTATATAACCTCTCTGTGCTTCTGCTTCCTCATCTATCAAATGTGGTTATTAATACCAAGTAACTACCTTATAAAGTGACTAAATAAATTACAGGTTTTTAATTTTTTATTGAAAAATAATTGATTAAACATTTGTGGGGTACAGAGTTGAATTTCAATACCTATGTGCAATGCGTGTTCATCATTACAAAACATAATCATTCCTTGTGTGCGTTAACAAAAGAAAGAGAAAGAAAGAAAAAAAATAATCACTACAATGCTTTGAACTTTCAGAAGGAGAGAACAGAACTGTGGTTCTTAGAGGTGGGAAAGGAGGAGGGGCGTGCTAGTAAGGTTTTTAATTTTGAATTCAATTTCTTTAACAGATGTATGGCTATTCATGCTTCTTTAAAATTTTTCTTATCGTGTCAGTTTTGATAATTTGAGTATTCAAAAAAATTTTCCATTTCATATAAGTTGTCAAATTTGTTGGCATAATGTTCATAATAGTTTCTTGTTTCTGCAAATAGGCCTATCTTTTACTCTGGGTATTGGTAATTTTTTTTTGTGTGTCTATGTGTGTGTGTGTGTGTGTGTGTGTGTGTGTGTGTGTGTGTGTGTGTGTGTTTTCTTGATTGGACTTGTTAAGGATTTATAAATTTTGTTAATCTTTTAAAAGAGTTAAATTTTTATTTTCTTAATTTTCTCTCTTATTTGTCTATTTTCTAACTTATTGATGTACTGATGTCTGTTTTATCTGTATTATTCTCTTCATTCTCTTTGCTTTGGGTTTAACATGCTTTTATTTTTCTAGGTACTTAAGGTGGAAGCTTATATCATGGACTTTTAGACATTTTGTGCCTTTTAAAAGAATATTGAAATGCAACTGATTATACATATCTGTGGGATAGAGAGTTGAGTACACATATTGATACCTATGTACACTGTGTGATGATCAAATCAGGATAATTAGCTTATTCCTCATTACAAAATCTATTCTTTTTTGTGTGTTAAGGAAATTCAATCTCCTCTCTTCTAGCATTTGGTAATATGCAGTAAATTAATGTTAATTATAGATGCCTATCTCTACTGTACATCAATGGAACTCATTTTTCCTAACTAGCTGTTTTGGGTCTGTA
>NW_007734267.1:110238-115193 GCF_000696425.1 Galeopterus variegatus | reverse complement strand
GTTAAGGAAATTCAATCTCCTCTCTTCTAGCATTTGGTAATATGCAGTAAATTAATGTTAATTATAGATGCCTATCTCTACTGTACATCAATGGAACTCATTTTTCCTAACTAGCTGTTTTGGGTCTGTACTAGTCTGTATTGCTATAACAGAAATACCTGAGAGTGGGTAACTTATAAAGAACAGAGGTTTATTTGGCTTACGACTCTATGACAGCTGCATCTGGCACAGTCCTCAGGCTGCTTCTATTCATGGCAGAAAGTGGCAGGCAGCCAGCGGGCACAAGCAGATCACATGGAGAGAGGAAGCAAGAAAAAGAGAGGAGGTGCCAGGGTCTTTTAACCAACAAGCTCTCATGGAACTAATAGGGGGAGAACTCACTCATTATTCCCCGCCAACTAGGGAGAGCATTAATCCATTCACGAGGGCTCCACCCCCGTGACTCAAACAGCTTCCAACACTGTCACACTGGAGATCAGATTTCCGCATGAGTTTTGGTGGGAACAACACATCCAAACTCTATCAGGGTCCATTAACCAATTTCTCACTATCCACTCCACTCTCCCTTTCCCACCTCCAGTAACCACAGTTCTGTTCTTTCCTTCTCAAAGTTCAACTTATTATTACAATTGTTCTTCCTTCCTTCCTTCAGTCCTTCCTTCTTTCATTCCTTCCTTCCCTTTCCTTTCTTTTCCTTTTATTTCTTTTTTAGCTCCTACTTACTAGTGAGGACATTCGGTATTTCTCCTTCTGTACCTGGCTTATTTCACTTAACATAATTTTCTCCAATTGCATCCATGCTGCTGCAAATAGCAGAATTTCATTCTTCTTTATGGCTGAGCAGTATTCAATTGTGTACATATGCCAGTCATCCATCGATGGACACTTCGGTTGCTTCCATATCTTGACTATTGTAAACAGAGCTACAATTCACTTAAATTCACTACAAACAGAGCTACAATTCACTTAAACAGACCTTAAATTCACTTCAAAATAGCTAAGTATGGCTTCTATTTCCCAGTGAAACAAAACTTGTTTGCTTGATGAGAATGTTAGCTTCAAGTTTAACACATTTAATTACAGATCAAGTATGTAAGTTCCTACTTTAAGCAATTCTCTGATAATGCGCACTATTGTCTATTCATAGATTTCAGGCCACTTTGCAGGACCCAAAATCAGTCTGTTCTTAGTTGTTAGCAACAGACATGCACTTGGGCATATTTAAACCAAAAATGTTAATTTATCAAAGGGTATTACATAACTCATAGAAATTCCAGGAAGGCTAGAGAACCAAGTCTGGGAAATTAGTCAGGGATAAGGGAGGGTGGTATCAGATGGGGCTACAGTCAAAATCAGTATTATTATTTCAGTAAGGTGACTGCTGCAATTGCCACAGAACATGAGCAACCTGCTTAGAGTGTTTCTGCTAGTGATGCCAAACACTAGGCGATGTGCTTTGCCGCCTCAAGACCTCAAGGGTTTGCCCTTGCTACTATTGATGCAGGATCGGTTCTTTTTCCTTGTATACCAATCCAAATCCAGAATGGATTCTTTGTCCTTTTCTCTCAATTCCAAGTTGGTGAGTTTGACAATGCCAACATTTTGCATCACACTCTGAGAAAACCAGTATCTGGCATTTTCAGCTTCCATGGTAGGAGGCAGTCTCTGTCTCCACTAAGGCTCACCAGGCAAGGAATTATCCAACTACGTAAAGTGGAGTGAATGCTTGTCATAGAGGACATGATAAATGCCCACCACTATATACCTATTTGTCTGCCAAGCATTTGTTAGTTTTTGCTGTCCAGTATGCAAAACCTTCTTCACATAGTTCCACTTCAAAGCAAAAACAAAATAACGTAACTCCAGCCTAATGCAATATACCATTCCTTATGAAACTAAAATGCATTCCCTCCTTTCTCAAAGAGGAGCATCAAGTAGAATGTCTTTCTCCATAGTAAGTAATTTGCTATTTATAAGGTGTTGATAACAGTTCATCAGCATATCCCAGGCCATCTCACTAGATTCAGGTACTTTACCAAGATTTAAAAACATATATATATTATTTTTTTACTTCTGTCAATCATTTTCCCCAAACCCTTGAACCTTGAAGTCAGAAACAATACAATTTTGCAATTCATAGAAGATATCTGCAGCCTCATTATCAGCAGAAGCTCCTTGACCTATGATCTTTAAATTGTGCAGTCTTGACTGATTCTTAAATATGTATTTTAATCCATCTTGACCTGAATGTTTCTCAAATGCTTCACTAAATCATCTTACTCCTTCATGTGGCCTTATTCAGATCCTTAAATACATTTGAAACTTTCTGCTGTATCTACATAGTGCTCAGGGGCAGCCCATACAGATTGTGATTCTCAATGTGCCAGGCAAATTAATTCTCTGATTGTTTTTTCAAAATTATTGTTCCATATATGGGTAAAATATTAAAGTTTTCCAGAACCACAATTACTTCATTATTTTTCTGCATTTTCTTATGCAGTGAAAAAGCTCACTTACATAGTAGTTGAGAATATGTGCATGGCCCTGATTATGTCTTCTATGTAGTCATCTCTCTCAAAAAACTTTATAATCTCTGAATCATTTCTAAAATATGACTGTATGACCTTTTGGTGTTTTTTAGGTTGAACTACTTTTACCACAGGAGAACTTTGAAACTTACTTATGTGGGGAAAACTATAGCAAAAATACAGGACATATTTTTATGAATGCAAGCACAAGACAAAAGCCTATTGAGCAAATCACTAAGGTAAGACTACACCATACTCTACATATTTCACATTGGTACTCCTGCAATTTAAATGTTTTCACTGACACCTGCAAGTTTTCAATTTAGGTAATAAAAATTAGTTAAATTTCCTTGGAAGTTATTATAACCCTCCTCGGGTGATTAGAGTTAGGAAAACAAGGGACACATTTATTTGTTCTTCCATTGCATGCCAAAAATGGACAGAATTCTTTCTCCAAATACTAGTTGAGTTTTTCGCTTCAACACTATCCAGAAAATCAATCTCAGATCGCATTTTCTTGAGGTTCTGCGTTCACTTCTCATGCCAACTAAGTTTCTTTATTTCATACAGCAGTAGAAAACTTGCTAATTTTAGCAGAACATTTATGGAGAGGGTAGAAAATAGGAAGTCTGGAGAATCAGGTTAGAAAAATGGCCAAGAAGAGGTAGCTAGGTTGCAGCCAGCAGCAGATCTACCACCACATCAAGTATCATCTATGTGAGAACAGTCCTGCCTCTGCTTCTGTTGCTGTTGAAAACCACATATACCTGCTTTCACTTCTGCCACTGTCAGCACCAATACTGTACTCTGCCTAAGTGCTGCACTGTTTCTGCTGTTGTTGCCCTTATTTCTGGAGCACTGGAAATGTGGCCACTATTGCTGGAATTGATGTTTCATGGTCTCTCCCTAAATTTACTAATTCCCATTTCATGTCCATGGTGGGGAAAACACTGGAGGAGATAGGTCACATGCACTCGGTCTAGCTGCAAGGGAGGCTGGAAATCTAATGCTTCTCTAGCATTAGGAATCGAATTCTTCTTTCAGGATATGCAGAGGTTATTTCTGAGTATCACACACATGGGAAGGATTATGAGTTGCTGGACAACTAAAAATCAACTCAAATCTATTGCATGCCTTAAGAATTTTCCATTGTTTCCATTCAAGGAATTAAAGGGATTAACTTGCCCCTTGTAAGGAAATGAATTAGAATGCCTGGAAATCAACTGATGGATCAATGGAGTTCATTAATACAGAGACAACAGATAAAAAGGGCATAATAACATTAATGTTGGCTTTAATTTGAGGTTGAAACTACAAACCCAATATTATATATGTGTGCTTTGAATTTTCCTTCTATTGTGGAGTTGGAAGTTCAAGAATTTACCTCTTATGAGTGAATCTGGACAAGCATTTATGAAATGACTAACCTGAGTTAAATGTGTACTTTCTGGACATGAACACATGTGAAAATAATGAGCCCATGAGAGACATGAGATCCTGACCTTAGATTAATGAAGCTCTCACCTGCTGAGTTAGCCATCTGTATTAGCTCTCTTATTCTCCTTTTCTTACAAGCTTATATAAAATTTCTACTGAAAAGAATATTTTTTCAGGCTGAAGCTAGATTTTGTCAAAAGATTCAGACTAAGTTTACACTTCTTAGCTCTATTGGTTTGCTATTTAAAACCCCTTATCACCTCTCCTCTTTGAAAACTAGTATTTCAAAATCCATTCATCCAGAATAAGGTATGTAAACACGGCAGAGGGGCTTAGAGAGTATAAATATATTTTTTCAAGTAACATGGAAAGAATCCATTATTCCAGGACACTTCCCCCTGGCAAATAAATAAACTCCTACTTTTCACTTCAGTAACTCTATGGAGAAATATAAACATGTNCACCAATATGTACTCTTCTTCTTTTCTGTTTGTGACACCCTAAGTCTAGAATGGCTGTAGCATATTTTCTTCCACGGGGCAGCTGAGTAAGCATTAACTCAATCAGACTGTACTTCCCAAACAGTATTTCCCTTAAAAAACAGGATTCACTGTTTTCTTCTACTTTCTCAGGCCATATGACTTTGAGCACAGTATCTAGCTAGACTATTCATGTGCAAAGATTGGATCTGGGATATTTAAACAAATACTAATGATTATGATGATAGATTGAATTCTTACTTTGTGCAAAAAAGTCAGCCAGGTGTTCTATGTGAATTATATCTAATTTTCCAAAAATCTTCGCCAGATTCATATATCCACAGAGAAAAAAATGTAATTTTTCTAATGTTATATAGCTTTTAAGTAGTGGTGGTGATATTGAGCACACATTGAGCACAATTTTTTTTTTTCTCCTTTTTGTCTTTTTTCGTGTCCGGCAACGGATCGCAACCCTCAGTGTCACACCCGTACCAGACCGGGACTGGCAACG
>NW_007734267.1:102340-109309 GCF_000696425.1 Galeopterus variegatus | reverse complement strand
GGTCTGTATGTGGGATCCGAACCCTCGGCGGGAGTGCCACCGCACTCCCAAGCGGCGCACTGTAGCAGTGCGCCGCCGGGCCAGCCACACATTGAGCACATTTGAAGTTCTGGGGAACTAACTATTTGAAAACTGATTTTAAAAAACAGGCTTTTCCATTGTAAACTATGCATAAGAGTAGCAAAATAACCAAGTAACAAAATTTCTCTTTAAGGAAGTGCTCTAGGTTATAAAGGAAAAATAGTAAGGTCAGAATTTCACCATTTTGTAAATCCAAGAAAAATAAAGATGAAGGAAATGATTATCAACAACAGCCAAAAGCAACAAAGGAGAGAAAGCTAGACTAGATGTGCCTCCTGCTGGAAGTACACAGTGCCATATTTCAGAATCTGATCAATAACATGGGACAGAGAAACATGTTAAATAACACCCCAGGGATGCAATCAACCCAATTCATACCCTGGAAAACCACCTGAATCTTCAATAAATAAATTGCAAGAGAGAGAGAGAGAGAATCTGTATAGATTAATAGAGATTTAAGCAATTTGTCAACCAAGTGCAACGTATAGACCTTATCGAAACCCTGATTTTTAAAAAATCATGTAAAAAATTATTAAATGGAGATATTTTGAAAGTTGCCAAAACATTTGGTATTATTAAGCAATTATCCATAATAGATATTTATGGATTAAAGTACATACATTATATTTTAAATTTGCATCAATAATCCATAAGGAAGAGAATAATGGAGGTGGGGTGTATGAATGAATAAAGATTAAAAATGGGAGATGAAACTATGAGATTTTGTCATACTGTTTTTTCAAATATTTGTAAATATAAATCCATAATCATCATCATCATCATCATCATCATCATCATCATCATCATCATCATCATCACCAAAACATAGGTATGGTTTCTTAAATATCTAAAATACAAAGGAGAAATTACAAGTCGTTCTTGCCTCCTTATAATTAATATTGAGAACCCAAATTTTTCCTTCAGATTCTTGATTTCCTGTTAGTGTCATTGCAGCATTAAATTGTGTTTGTGCTGCTCCATGCTGCTCCTGAGATTCTGTGTTTGGAGTTTGTGTCATTGAAGTTGTGCTGACAGAGTACTCTATGCATTTCCAAGAGCAACAAAAAGTGAATAAATCTTGGGGTTTGGTGTCTTTTGAGGATGTTGCTGTGGATTTCACCTTGGAGGAGTGGCAGGACCTGAGTGATGGTCAGAGGACTTTGTACAGGAATGTGATGCTGGAGACCTACAGCAACCTGGTGTCACCGGGGCACTGCATTACCAAACCTGATGTTATCTTCAAGTCGAAGCAAGAATCAGAGCCATGGACAATAGAAGAACCCCCAAACCAGACCCTACAAAGATGCCTATAGCCATTTCCTCCAGAAGACTGAAAATCAAACAAACATAGATGCAAAATCCTTGGAACCCGGGACTAGAGCCCCTCCCACAATCAGGCACACTGCCAGCACCAAGGAGCATGCCAAAAACACCACCTCCGTGTGGGTGGCCCACCACAGCCACCATAATAACCACAGCTGCTGCAAAAGGAGCTAGATGCCACAACCACCACGCAGATGGTCCACTAGCCACAGAAATGCACTGAGACAAGGAGAGTCACCAGCAGAGACCAAAGAAAAGAATAGGATGTCTCTCTCCACAAAGCCCATTCCAGAGTGACAGAAGAAACATCTGTTCTATGATAATATTGGGAGACCTGAACACACCTCTCAGCACTGGGCAGATCATCTAGGCAACAAATCAACAGAGTAACCATTATTCTTTCAGGAAGAGAGAAGAAATCTAGGGTTATCAGAGCGGGGAGAGGGCAGGAAGGGGGGATAGAGAGAGATTGGACAAAGGGCATAAAGAATAAGTATGATTTATAACAATATATATGATAGCAATATTGATTTGATCAACATATGTCAACGTTGAACCCCCAAAATATGTATAATCAATTATGGTTCAATAAAAATTTTAAAATCAAATAAATAAATTATGTTTGTGCTTTGAAAGATGGTTTTTCTAGGTTTTAGAAGCATCTTAGAAAAATGTGCCAATTGTGTTTGTTGATAGTCAATATCTTGACTGCTCTTCTAAGCTTGTTGTTTGAATGTGGGGGGTATAAAGCCTAAAAATGCCATTTATCAGATGCACTTGTCTTCTTTCTATTTTAACTCTGCAATGGGAGGTACTCTGATGAAATTTGATATATCGAGGAGAAGAATAAGTTATTTAAAGGAAAACATGCTTTTACTCACAAAACACTTCTGACACCAAATGTATGGGTTTTTTTTTTTTCACAATAAACAATTCTCCAACTCTCCAGACAACAACTGGATGTCCTATAACTCAATTTTGACACTAACTGTCTGGGGTTAGTGCAGATGCTACAGGTTAATGGCTCAGTCCCACAAATCTGCTCCTCACTTCAAATATAATCACAAGTCCTAAATTGTTGCCTCTACTTTTGACCAACTGGCTATAAATTAGGGGTTCCTATAACTCCCCCCTCATGCTTGATAATTTGCTGTAACAGCTCACAAAAGTTAGGGAAATCTTTACATAAATTTACTGGTTTATTATAAAGGATTACAAGGGATCCCGTTAAATAGCCAGATGAATAGGTACATAGGATGAGGTCTGAATCATCCCCAGCACAGAAACTTCAGTCCCCATGGAGTTGGGGTACACTTCCCTTCCAGCACACAAATATGTTCACCAACCGGGAAGCTCTATAAACCTTGTAGTTTGGGGGTTTTATGGAGACTTCATCATGTAGGCATAGTTGATTATTAACTCAATTTCCAGCCTCTCTCTCCTTCTCATAGGGGAATGGGGCTGAAGTTTCAAATTTCTAAATCATGCTTTGGTCTTTCTGGGGAACAGCACCTCTCCTAAAGCTATCCTGCAGCCAACCAAATATTGCCTAATTAGAAAAAAAGATTCTCCTATCATCCAGAGAATTCAAAGGATTTTAGGAGCTCTGTGTCAGGAGCCAGGGATAGAGATCAAATATATATTTCTTATTCTGCCCACAATTATTTATTTAAAGCAGCTGCAAGCATATATAAGCATATGCATGGCCAGTGGCATAGGACATTAAAAGGGTTTTGCTTACAGCTTTCAGACTTCCTCCTGAGACCATCCACTTGGACATGGAAGCTTTGGTGGCAGGTTTCCTGAAATCCCTTCATTAACAGGTATGATGCCAAGCTGAGATTCTGGCAATTGTCTATTTCTTTATCTGAGTGTTGATTACTTGAGTGTTGAGTTTGTGAAAATTGTTGAACTACACTATGACATGTGACCTTTTCTGTGTATATGCTACTGTACTTCAATAAAACATTAAAACGAAAAACAAAAATAGTTCTGACATGCTGAAAAATAATGTGCCTTTCTCATTTGTTTCAATTGAACAGGAAAAGTCAGTCCACATGGTGGTACTGAAAGACAGGAAAGGCTGATTACATGTTCAGATATGCATTATTTATGGATATCCAAACCACCATTCAACTGATTAAGACCTAAGTTTTAGATTAACCCTATGCCAAATGCAGGGCAGTGATAGATCTTTCTAATGTGAATTGAAGCATTCCATGGTTCACTTTCAATTTGAACTTTGATGGCAATTTGGGGGATTCTATCAGGCCCTGTACCTACATTAGGAGTTGTGAAATATTGTGAGAAACACATTTCCTGATTCATTTCAATTTGGTATATAATAACTCAGCTTCCCTGGTAATGGCATCTCAAGGTGGAAGCCATAAACCTGGTACATGAAAAAATTACAGGAAGGAATTATGACACTCATTTTCTGACCTGAGGGTCAGAGAATGGACTTGTAGGAGAAAATCTCAGGGAGACTTCTATTTTGAGGGAAGATCAGAAAAGAATATAATGTGTATGGGGAAAGTAATTAGAGCTTTCTCTATTTGACTCATTTTAATCCATTTTGGAGCCATCAAAGTTAAACGTAATGTAGAATTTAAAAATATATTTTGATGAGACATTATTAAACTCATTGGTAATAAGATGCCGATGCATAAAATAACATATATATATATATATACACATGTGATTAAAGAGAGAATTAACACAACTTTTTGAATATAGTGAAATATTTGTCAATAGGTTAATCAGTCATAAAAATGCTCAAATAATTCCACCAATATTAACACAATCAAATGTAAATATTATATATAAACACACATATATAAGTGCATATATATCTAAGAGGGTACTTCAAAAAGTTCATGGAAAAATAAAAGTGAAAGATAATATGAATATTTTCATAAGATTTTGAAGTACCCTCATATATATATATATATAAACATAGATATAGATATATCCTAATCAAAACTAACATTGCATCGGTGAAAGATAATATGAATATTTTCATAAGATTTTGAAGTACCCTCATATATATATATATATATATATATATATAAACATAGATATAGATATATCCTAATCAAAACTAACATTGCATCGTATGATGTATTTCACAAAGTATTTTGACATTGCATTTAGAAATGACATACTATATATATCAAACTTTGTGCATGTACACTGCATACATACCTATTATTCCTAGGAAATCATAGTCAAAATAATCTGTTCATAACTCTCATAGCAAATGTAGATTTTATTTATTTTTTTATTTTGTTTTATTTGGTCAATATACAATGTGGTTGATTATTGTGGCCCATTGACGAAACCTCCCTCCCACCTCCCTCTCCCACCTCCCTACCAGCAAAGTCCTTTCTGTTTGCTTGTCCAATCAACTTCAAGGAATTGTAATTGTTGTGTCTTCTTCCCCCCGCCCCAGGTTGTTTGTGTATTTATTTATTTATTTTTAGTTCCCACAAATAAGTGAGAACATGTTGTATTTCTCTTTCTGGGCCTGACTCGTTGTTCCATCCCTGTTGGTGCAAATGGCAGTATTTCATTCTTTTTTATAGCAGAGTAGTAGTCCATTGTGTAGATATACCACATTTTCCATATCCACTCATCTGATGATGGACATTTGGGCTGGTTCCAACTCTTAGCTATTGTAAAGAGTGCTGCAATGAACATTGGGGAACAGGTACACCTTCAACTTGATGATTTCCATTCCTCTAGGTATATTCCCAGCAGTGGGATAGCTGGGTCATATGGTAGATCTATCAGCAATTGTTTGAGGAACCTCCATACCATTTTCCATAGAGGATGCACCATTTTGCAGTCCCACCAACAATGTATGAGAGGTTCTTTTTCTCCACAACCTCGCCAGCATTTATCATTCAGAGTCTCTTGGATATTAGTCATCCTAACTGCTGTGAGATGGTATCTCAGTGTGGTTTTGATTTGCATTTCCTGAATGCTAAGAGATGTTGAGCATTTTTTCATATGTCTGTTGGCCATTCGTGTATCTTCCTTTGAGAAATGCATATTTAGCTCTTATGCCCATTTTTTAATTGGGTTGCTTGTTTTTTTCTTATAAAGTTTTTTCAGTTCCTTGTATATTCTGGATATTAATCCTTTGTCAGATGTATATTTTGCAAATATTTTCTCCCACTCTGTTGGTTGTCTTTGAACTCTGTTAATTTTTTCTTTTGCTGTGCAGAAACTTTTTAGTTTGATATAATCCCATTTGTTTATTTCTCCTTTGGTTGCCCGTACTTTTGGGGTGGTATTCATGAATTCTGTGTCCAGTCCTTAGTATATGGTGAAAGGTTTGGGTCTAGTTTCATTCTCCTTCATATTGACATCCAGTTATCCCAGCACCATTTGCTGAAGAGGCATTCTCTTCCCCAGTGTATAGGCTTGGTGCCTTTGTCAAAGATCAGATGGCTGTAAGTGTGTCGGCTGATTTCTTGATTCTCTATTCTATTCCATTAATCAGTGTGTCTGTTTTTATGCCAGTACCATGCTGTTTTGGTTATTATACCTTTGCAGTATAGTTTAAAGTTAGGTAGTGTTATGCCTCCAGCTTTATTTTTTTTGCTCATAATTGCTTTGGCTATGCGTGGTCTTTTGTTATTCCATATAAATGTCTGGATATTTCTTTCCATTTCCGATAAAAATGTCATGGGAATTTGGATGGGGATTTCATTGAATTTGTATATCACTTTGGGTAGTATGGACATTTTCACAATGTTGACTCTTCCAATCCAAGAGCATGGGATATCTTCCCATCTTCTTGTATCCTCTCTAATTTCTCTAAGCAGTGGTTTGTAGTTCTCATTATAGAGATTTTTCACATGCTTGGTTAACTCAGTTCCTAAGTACTTTGTTTTTTTGGTGGCTATTATAAATGGGCAAGCTTTCTTGATTTCTCTTTCTGCATGTTCACTATTGAAGAATAGAAATGCTACTGATTTTTGTGTGTTGATTTTGTATCCTTCTACTTTCCTGAAATCATTTATCAACTCCAAGTGTTTTTTTGTAGAGGACTTAGGCCATTTGATATATAGGATAATGTCACCTGGAAACAGGGACAGTTTGATTTCATCTTTTCCAATCTTGATGCTCCTTATTTCTTTCTCTTCTCTGATTGCTCTGTCTAGTACTTCTGACACTATGTTGAATAGGAGTGGTGAGAGTGGGCATCCTTATCTAGTTCCTGTTCTTAAAGGAAAAGCTTTCAGCTATTCCCCATTCAGGACAATATTGGCGGTGGGTTTATCATATATGGCTTTAATTATGTTGAGATAATTTCCATCTATACCTAACTTATAGAGGGTCTTTTTCATGAATAAATGTTGAATTTTATCAAATGCTTTTTCAGCATCTAAAGAGATGATCATATGGTCCTTGTGTTTGATTTTATTAATATGGTGTATCACATTTATTGATTTTCATATGTTGAACCAACCTTGCATCCCTGGGATGAATCCCACTTGATTGTGTTGAATAATTTTACGAATGTTTTGCTGTATTCTGTTAGATAGTATTTTATTG
>NW_007734267.1:99476-102251 GCF_000696425.1 Galeopterus variegatus | reverse complement strand
CTACATTCATCAAGTATATCAGCCTGTAGTTTTCTGTTTTAGTTGTATCTTTACCTGGTTTTGGTATCAGGATGATGTTTGCTTCATAGAATGAGTTTGAGAAATTTGCCTCTGTTTCAATCTTTTGGAATACTTTGTAAAGAATTGGTGTTAATTCCTCTTTGAATGTTTGGTAAAATTTGCTGTGAATCCATCTGGTCCCGGGCTTTTCTTTGTTGGGAGCCTTCTGATCTCCTTTATTGTTATTGGTCTGTTCAGATTTTCTACATCTTCTTGGCTCAGTTTTGGGAGCTTGTGTGTGTCCAGAAATTTATTCATTTCCTCCAGATTTTCAAATTTGTTAGCATATAGTTCTTTATAGTAGTCTCTAATGATTCCTTCTATTTCAGGGGTATCAGTTATAATATCACCTTTTCCATTTCTAGTTTGTGTTATTTGGATCTTCTCTGTTCTTTTTTTAGTTAGCCATGCTAATGGTTTGTCAATTTTATTTATCTTTTCAAAAAACCAACTTTCTGATTCATTGATCTTTTGTATTGTTTTTTGGGTTTCAATTTCATTAATTTCTGTTCTGATCTTAATGATTTCTTTTCATCTGCTAACTTTGGGTTTGGATTGTTCTTGTTTTTCTAGTTCTTTAAGGTGAAGTGTTAGGTTGTTCACTTGCCATCTTTCCATTCTTCTGAAATAAGCATTTAATGTGATAAATTTCCCCCTTAGTACTGCTTTTGCAGTATCCCACAGGCTTTGGTATGATGTATCATTATTTTCATTAGTTTTAATTAATTTTTTTATTTCCTGTTCGATTTCTTCTTGGACCCATATGTCATTAAGTAGAATGATGTTTAATTTCCATGTGTTTGTGTAGTTTCCAGAATTTTGTTTGTTATTGATTTCTAGTTTTAATCCATTGTGGTCAGAGAAAATACATGGGATAATTCAAACTTTTTTGTATTTGTTGAGCCTTGATTTGTGACCTAATATGTGATCTGTCCTGGAGAATGATCCATGTGCTGATGAGAAGAATGAATATTCTGAGGTTGTTGGATGGAATGTTCTGTAGATATCTTCCAAGTCCAATTGGTCTAGTACGTTGTTTAGACCTTGTGTTTCTCTGCTGATTCTTTGCCTAGATGATCTGTCCAATATTGATAGTGGGGTGTTCAGGTCCCCTGGTAATATGGTATTAGTGTCTATTTCCTTCTTATGTCTAATAGAGTTTGTTTTATAAATCTGGCTGCTCCGACATTGGGTGCATGTATATTTATAAGTGTTATGTCTTCTTGATGGATCAATCCTTTTATCATTATGTAGTGTCTCTCATTATCTCTTTTTATGGTTTTAAGTTTAAAGTCTATTTTATCAGATATAAGAATAGCTACTCCAGCTCGTTTTTCATTTCTGTTTGCATGGTAAATCTTTTTCCATCCTTTCACTCTTAGTCTATGTGAGTCTTTATGGGTGAGGTGGATCTCTTGAAGGCAGCATATAGTTGGGTCCTCCTTTTTAATCCAGTCAGCCAGTCTGTGTCTTTTGATTGGGGAATGTAAGGCTTTTACATTAAGAGTTGTTATTGAAAGGTGTTGATTTAATCCTAGCATTTTATTGATTATTGCTTGTATATCTTAGGTATCTTTTGTTCCTTTCTTTCTGATTTACTGCTTGTTTTCTGTATTTGTTTGTTTCCTGGGTTGTAGATAGCCTTTTTATTTGTTTGTTTTCTCTTCATGAATGCCATTTTTTATTATACTAATGGGTTTTGATTTTTCTTGGGTTTTTGCTGCAGTGGTAGTTATTTTTCAGGTACCAAACCCAGTACTCTTTTGAGAATTTCTTGTAATGGTGGTCGTGTGGTAGTGAACTCCTGCAGTTTTTGTTTTTCTGAGAAATATACTATTTGCCCTTCATTTTGAAAGGGTACCTTTACGGGGTAGAGTATTCTTGGCTGGCAATCTCTGTCTTTTAGTATTTTGAATATATCATGTCATTCCTTTCTGGCTTTTAGGGTTTGTATTGAAAAATCTGATGTTAGTCTGATTGGGACTCCCTTATAGGTGACTTGATGATTCTCTCCTGCAGCTTTTAAGATTCTCTCTTTGTCTTTGAGTTTTACCCAGTTGACTATAACATGTCTTAGAGAAGACCTTTTGGGGTTGAGTACGTTTGGGGATCTTTGAGCTTCCTGGATCTGAAGATCTGTGACTTTTCCTATACCTGGGAAGTTTTCTGCCACTATTTTGTTGAATATGTTTATATAGCAATCTTCTTTTTCCTCCCCTTCTGGAATACCCATGACTCAGATATTTGAGCACTTAAGGTTGTCTGATATCTCTCTCAGATTTTCTTCAATGCCTTTAATTCTTTTTTCTTTTTTTTCTTTTGTCTGTCTTTATTATTTAAAACAGCCTGTCTTCAAGGTCAGAAGTTCTCTCTTCTGCTTCTGCAAGCCTGCCAGTTAAACTCTCTCTTGTGTTTTTTATTTTGTTGAATGAATTCTTCAGCTCAGCAAGCTCTGCTACATTCTTTTTCAGGGCATTGGTTTCCTTGTACATTTCTTCTTTCAGGTCCTGTATACTTTTCCTCATTTCTTCATATTGTCTAGCTGAGTTTTGTTGTATCTCATTCAGTTTACTTAGAATTATCACTGAAAATTCCTTGTCAGATATTTCAAGGGCTGCTTGTTCTATAGGATCTAGGGCTTGAGAGTTATTACACTTTGGTGGTGTACTTTCTTGATTTTTCATATTTCTGGTATCTTTCCTTTGATATTTAGTC
>NW_007734267.1:95095-98476 GCF_000696425.1 Galeopterus variegatus | reverse complement strand
TTTGTTTGTTTTCTCTTCATGAATGCCATTTTTTATTATACTAATGGGTTTTGATTTTTCTTGGG
The DNA here is from genome assembly GCF_000696425.1 of Galeopterus variegatus. Taxonomy (NCBI): domain Eukaryota; kingdom Metazoa; phylum Chordata; class Mammalia; order Dermoptera; family Cynocephalidae; genus Galeopterus; species Galeopterus variegatus. The sequence goes on along the minus strand of NW_007734267.1, from coordinate 98,411 downwards.
TTTTTGCTGCAGTGGTAGTTATTTTTCAGGTACCAAACCCAGTACTCTTTTGAGAATTTCTTGTAATGGTGGTCGTGTGGTAGTGAACTCCTGCAGTTTTTGTTTTTCTGAGAAATATACTATTTGCCCTTCATTTTGAAAGGGTACCTTTACGGGGTAGAGTATTCTTGGCTGGCAATCTCTGTCTTTTAGTATTTTGAATATATCATCTCATTCCTTTCTGGCTTTTAGGGTTTGTATTGAAAAATCTGATGTTAGTCTGATTGGGACTCCCTTATAGGTGACTTGATGATTCTCTCCTGCAGCTTTTAAGATTCTCTCTTTGTCTTTGAGTTTTACCCAGTTGACTATAACATGTCTTAGAGAAGACCTTTTGGGGTTGAGTACGTTTGGGGATCTTTGAGCTTCCTGGATCTGAAGATCTGTGACTTTTCCTATACCTGGGAAGTTTTCTGCCACTATTTTGTTGAATATGTTTATATAGCAATCTTCTTTTTCCTCCCCTTCTGGAATACCCATGACTCAGATATTTGAGCACTTAAGGTTGTCTGATATCTCTCTCAGATTTTCTTCAATGCCTTTAATTCTTTTTTCTTTTTTTTCTTTTGTCTGTCTTTATTATTTAAAACAGCCTGTCTTCAAGGTCAGAAGTTCTCTCTTCTGCTTCTGCAAGCCTGCCAGTTAAACTCTCTCTTGTGTTTTTTATTTTGTTGAATGAATTCTTCAGCTCAGCAAGCTCTGCTACATTCTTTTTCAGGGCATTGGTTTCCTTGTACATTTCTTCTTTCAGGTCCTGTATACTTTTCCTCATTTCTTCATATTGTCTAGCTGAGTTTTGTTGTATCTCATTCAGTTTACTTAGAATTATCACTGAAAATTCCTTGTCAGATATTTCAAGGGCTGCTTGTTCTATAGGATCTAGGGCTTGAGAGTTATTACACTTTGGTGGTGTACTTTCTTGATTTTTCATATTTCTGGTATCTTTCCTTTGATATTTAGTCATTGTGGCAGGGGGTATCACAGTCCAAAGGTTTGACACTATTGTCTGGCTAGGATGTTGCTGGGGTTGCCAATTTGGTATGGCTACCTCAGTGTCTGCTCAGTTGGCCACTAGTGCCTTGCATGTGTGGTTGCCTCAGGTCTTGGGCCTCTCCGTGGAGCCTCCTCTCTGGTCAGCATGCACTTGGCCGGGCTGCTGGGTCATGCGGTGGCACGGCAGAGTGTGTGGTCTCTGCGGACCTTCTGCCTCCCCTGCTGGATGTCTCCCTGTTCCATGCACACTGGGCCGGGCTGCTGGATCATGTGGCAGTGGCACCACAGGGCATGTGGTCTCTGTGGAGCTTCTGCCTCCCCTGCTGGATGTCTCCCTGCTCCATGTGCACTGGGCCCAGCTGGGGATGGAGACAGGTGGTGGTGGTGAGGCCTACCTATTCTCTTGGTCTGGGTTTGCCAAAGCAGAGTCTGAGACAAAGGCTTGCATGCAGGGCGCAGGGAGGCTGGCGAGGGAAGATTTTAATTTTAAAATTAATTAAAATACAATATATTTTATCTATTATATAATATTTAATATTGGTATAATATTACCTCAGTGTCTGCTCAGTTGGCCACTAGTGCCTTGCATGTGTGGTTGCCTCAGGTCTTGGTCCTCTCCATGGAGCCACCTCTCTGGTCAGCATGCACTCGGCCGGGCTGCTGGGTCATGCGGTGGCACGGCAGAGTGTGTGGTCTCTGCAGACCTTCTGCCTCCCCTGCTGGATGTCTCCCTGTTCCATGCACACTGGGCCGGGCTGCTGGATCATGTGGCAGTGGCACCGCAGGGCGTGTGGTCTCTGTGGAGCTTCTGCCTCCCCTGCTGGACGTCTCCCTGCTCCATGTGCACTGGGCCCAGCTGGGGATGGAGACAGGTGGTGGTGGTGAGGCCTACCTATTCTCTTGGTCTGGGTTTGCCAAAGCAGAGTCTGAGACAAAGGCTTGCATGCAGGGAGCAGGGAGGCTGGCGAGGGAAGATTTTAATTTTAAAATTAATTAAAATATAATATATTTTATCTATTATATAATATTTAATATTGGTATAATACATATTATATAATATGGTATAATATAGAATAATGGTAATATATAGCAACATTATTTTCATAAAAGCCCCAAACATGACCAAACAGAAAAATCTACTGAGAAGTTTTCTTGATCTCCTCCTCTTCTTATCCCACTCCATACCCTTGAGGGTGGGGGAGACATGTTAACAATTGCTATGTATCCTTTCAGTATATTTTCCATGTTTTTCAAGTCAGTATCAACATATCTACATTATATAACAATATATTNGTATTAATACACATATATCAACCTCTTCTGTTTAACCACTCCATATTCTTCTAAATTATGGGTGTACTATAATTCAGTTCACACCTATTTCCAAAATGTTCACTATTACAAATAATTATCCAAAGACTTACAATTTCACATAATATAATGGTAAAAAGTAAAGATTCTGGGGACAGACAACTCTAATATTTAACTAGTGTGAACCCTTGAGCAAGGAGGATAAAATCCTTCAGGGACGAATGAGACAGAATAGGGCTAGGTCTGTGAACCAAACTGACTTCATTTTCCCTGCAGAGAACAATTTGTTGCTTTTCCACTCGTCAGTCATGAGACCCAGGGAGCACATGATTACCCCACGGCCCATCCTGATAATCTGAGATAAGAGGGTAACAGATATTCACTGAGTTCCAAAACCCCTTCCCCAAAGCTTGTTAAAATATAACTGTTAGCTTTGTTTACAGCTTCTTATTGTCTACCCATTCTTTCTTTTCCTGTAATTGTAAAAATTAAATTACAGATTAATTTTAAGATTCCTTTAGGAATTCCTGCATATGCACAAAGCTGCAAGGTGACTGCCACAATGACCCTCTTGGGGTGACAATAATGAACAATACCACCATCTTGGGCCTAGTGAGCAGGTGCAAGGACCAAAACCTAACTGAGCATGCCCTCATGGTACAACCAGAAAGAACAGAATGAACCACCACCAGAGGCACAGAATGATGACACTGGCCTGCATTCCTCACCCCCTTTCCCTTTAAAAGACCCTGAACAGCTCCTCTCAGGGTCTAGCTTCTCTGTAGCTACCTTTTTTATGTATAAGGCTATCTTCTTTTTTAATAAAGTGTTATTTGCATAAAAACAAACAAAAAAAGTACAAAAAGTATAGCACAGGGGAACATAACAGGTTAGGTACTAGTAATGTGGGTGCTTTTTAAAGAAAAGTTTTATAGATAAGTAGGGATGGATTCTCCCCTATAATCTATAAAAT
>NW_007734267.1:93881-95000 GCF_000696425.1 Galeopterus variegatus | reverse complement strand
AACAAACAAAAAAAGTACAAAAAGTATAGCACAGGGGAACATAACAGGTTAGGTACTAGTAATGTGGGTGCTTTTTAAAGAAAAGTTTTATAGATAAGTAGGGATGGATTCTCCCCTATAATCTATAAAATTGAAAAATAAAATGTACTCATAATTAAATTAAATATGACCCTGAAGTTATTTTTATGGTGCAAGAAGAAAGAACTAGAGCACTTTGAAATTCACAAAATGCCTTAAATGAGTGCAAGTATGTAGTTCAGGAACTGATATGTTTTTATTTGCTCTCCAGTATAACTACTAATCAAATTGCTGCAAACCAGTGGCAGATGCTATTACCCAAGTGAAAGCAAAGTCTGTGGAGATGCAGACAGAGTGATTTGGAGAGGGGGGCTGAAGAAGGGGGTGGAGCAGCCATGGTGTTCCCCCCAATGTTCAAAACAGTGAGAATAAAACTCTCAGGTGCTCTTTTCATTCTGTACATTCAAAATATTTAAGCTTTTTCTTCCATTCACTTTTGGAAAAAAAAGGAAGTCCCAGAAATTCTCACCTATCAGTGCTAGATATTCCTCAGTCTTCTGTGACAACCTCATGTTTTTCTCTCTGACTAATATACCCTGTCTTTTCATATGCAGTACATGGTTCAGAGTAACTGCTCTTAGAAAATATTCATTAAGATAAGAGGCAAATTCATTTCCCCTAGTTACACTTAACTGGACAATCTGGTTCCCAGTGTGTATACTCATTTATGCTTTTATTATGAGATGTATATAGGCACATATGAATGTCTGTATATGAGGGGTCTTCAAAAAATTAATAGAAATATTTGTAGTATTTTAAAATTCTGTTTCCACAAACTTTCACAAACTTTTTCAAGTACACTTGTATTTGAATAAATCTAATGTTTAAACCAAAAATCAAAACGTTTTTTAAAATGTCTTATTATAATCAGATGAGCAACAGTTTGAAAACACAAGATTTTAGTATAACCATCTTTGTTAGACAACTTCCTTTACCTCTTGACCCTTAATCACCTGTAATTATGCAGATTCTCAAAGACGTATTTTCCTTCCCTGATACCAGAAACCTAACTTGAGATTCTTCAGTCTGTGAGATGTAAAA
>NW_007734267.1:91102-93521 GCF_000696425.1 Galeopterus variegatus | reverse complement strand
TATTTTCCTTCCCTGATACCAGAAACCTAACTTGAGATTCTTCAGTCTGTGAGATGTAAAATATGTCTGTATTAGTCCCTTTTGTGTTGCTATAACAAATACATGGAACTGGGCAATTTATAAGAAATAAAAATATTGTTTACAGTTTCAGAGTTGGGAAGTCTGAAGCCCATCTGGTGGTGATGACAGTGACCCAGAGGTCTCACATTGCAAGATGGTGGAAGCAGAGAGACAGAAAGACAGATTCTTCTCTTCTTTTAAAGCCCTCAGAACCATGCCCTTGACCACCATTTTTAATCCATTCACTACTACACCATCCTACATTCCAATTGACTCTTCAAGGCTTCAGCTTTCAGTTACCATATATTGGGAAAATATAGAAAAAAAATGGTCAGGGCCCTTCGGACGTTCGGAGTCTTGCTGAGCATCTGAGGTGTGATTGTGCATATGCATCTGGGTGTTTTTCTGAATTATGGACTTGAGTATAGAGGACTAGCCGTGCAGATGAGCGAAGCTTCTAGAGGATGCTCCAGGAAGCCATATTAGATCAGCTGCTCCTAGCTCTGAATAAAGCCTATTATCTCTTCACACACAGCTCCAAGGACCTTCTCCTACTACGTAGCTCGTAGACCTGTGTATGAAGGGTTTGTGACCCAGTCTGGACAATGGGCCCAAGGGGTCTGTGAGACCCAGCCCTAGCTTTACACCATGATAGGACTTCCCGCCTCTTAACAGTCACAGTGAGGGCTAAGTTTCTAATACATAAAACTTGGGAGGCAATTCAAGACTCAGTGAGTTTTGGGGGGACATAATTCAATCCACTATTTGTCTGTTGGCAAAACTCTATTCCAAAGCATCTCAGAATCTATTTCATATTGCTAAAAATTTATCTTCATGCAGTAGTAAAACATCCTGAGAGTGGAGAGAGGGTAACCTAATATACATTTTCAGTGTGTCATTTTTTTTTCTATTTTTGAGGCAAGAATCTGATGATGTTTTTAGCTTTACCACACTGGTTAGTATTTTCCCTGAACTCACTACTTGCTGATCTTTGAAATTCAGGAGATGCTTTACAGATATCTCCTTGCAGATTAAATTAAAATTGTCTTTCAAATATTACGCTAGCTACCATCTTAGTATGAGGATGTGATTCTTGTCATCTGTTTTGTGTTCACTAAAGACTAGCAGGTTGAGCATTAGGGCTACAAATAATAATGAGGGGACTCTCCCTTTTCTTCTTCCCTATATTTACTACTAAGAATGCCATAAGGTTGATGAAATTCTCTGGATCCTGAATCTGGCTTGTGTATACAAGCGTGTGGGGAAAATAGAATAATTTAGTCAGGCTCCCTCAGCTTAGGTCTAGCTGGGGAGTCAAGCAGCACATTACTTGTAAACAAGTTGTGTGGATGGAGTTAGTGTGCACATGCACCCATGAATCTTTCTAGTTAATTGCTTTTGTGTGTTCTGCAGTTTGTGAGGCAGGTTGGTGGCAGAGAGCATGTGTCTAACAATAGAGCACATTTACTCTGCTGGTAGCTGCCCAGTTCAGTTTTTCTTTGGACTTTGCCAGTAGCAGTTGAGTTTCTGAGTTTCTCCTCTGTGTACTGCCTAGCTCCTAGATGTGTGTGTGCTGAAAAAAGACATTTCCTTCTTCAACAAAGGCTCCAAGGACCGTTTTGTCCAGTTACCTATCTCATAGATTGATGTGTAAAGGCTTTGTGAACAGGCTCAAGGAGTCTGTGAACACCAGACCCTAGTCTGTCTGTCTGTGTCTCTTTCTCTCTCTCTTTCTCCCCCTCCCACTCCCCCCTCTCTCCCTCCCTCCCTCTCCACTCCCAATTATGGAGTTTGGGAAAAGTTTTCACTGCAAACCTTCAAAGTATAAAAATAGAAATTCAAAGGGTTTGAACAACGGAGCAGCTCAGGATTCCTCTGTAAGAAGGCTTTGAGTTCTCTGTTTATTTGTAAGATTACATAAGCAAGTAAGTTATAGATGCCTCAAAAACTACATATCAATCAGGTCTCAAAAAGAAGTGAGTATAAAATAGAACTCATCTCTAGTTCTAGTGTCTGCCAGAGACGTTGATGGAGCACTAACTCTAGAAGGTGATTACTAAAACGTAATCTGTTCTGAGGAGGTCAGCTAAATTATAGTGCCCTGCGAAATCTAAGATGAGGCAGTAGTCGTGTTCCTTGTCCTGGAAAACATGACCATTATCATAAGACCATTTTAACCCAGAAGCAGACAGGCTGACACCTTAAGAAGTAAAAAAATAACCTAAAATGCTTCTTGTAACACTTACCCTGAATCCCTGCATGTAAGATGTAACCTAGTAACAATCCCAAATCTATACATCATGTACAACCAAAATCAAAACAGATGTATTGGTTATGGGGGCTGTCAGTTTCTCTCCCT
>NW_007734267.1:89445-90178 GCF_000696425.1 Galeopterus variegatus | reverse complement strand
ACACACTCACACACACACACAATCTCTGCAAAGCCCAAAGAGAATATCGCTGGGTGAGTCAGTCCCCGTCTGATAGACGTCCTCTTACTGGGCTGTACTGTCATGCCAGGATACCTCATAGACTGTTGGAAAGCCTACTGAAAACAGTCTTTAAGTGAGCAGCCCACCCCTGGTCCAATAAATGGTGATGCCTTTTGGGATTGAAGGAAAGATGCATTAAAATTGGATTCAGAGTCTTTTCAAAAAGTATGGTGGCCAAGGAGAGCTCTAAGAGAATTAAAATCTCTCTAATACTTTGTTACTCAAAATTGGGGAGCAGATTCACTGTATACTGGCTACCAACTTGTCTAAGTCTGGTGAGGCAGAAGCCCTCCCCACCAACCCCAAGATATATGAAGTACATTAATTACTAACAGATAGGCATCAACAGACGAAAGCCTAGGATTCATAATAAGCCAACTCCCCAAGGCTCAGAAAAGCTGCTCAAGGCAGATGGAGTCTCATCTGGCTGTGCCTCACTTGCACCCACAGCTGAGCGACCCTAGAAAACAGTCCACTGTGGGTTTTGTACACTGGGAGCAAAATGGCACACTGGGCTAAAGTGCTGAAGGACATTCAGTTGAAAGCCAGTCTCTCCCTATCTCAGGATGTTGCATTCCCAGAACATTGTACTATTATTCAGGAGAACTACAAGAGAGAAAGGAGAAGAAATGGGTGAGCCCAAGGCCACCTA
>NW_007734267.1:85866-88865 GCF_000696425.1 Galeopterus variegatus | reverse complement strand
ATGAGTACCATTTGAGAGCTCAGAGAATCTCAGGCTCTTCCCTGACCAACTGAACCAGAATCTGCATTTTTAATTGATGGCATTTTAAACAAGTCCTCTAGGTGATTAGTACACATTTTAAAGCGTGAGAAGCACAGCATCTTCCAATCTCTTCCTAGTCTCCAACCTGACTCTTAACAGGATCTGTGAAGTCAATGTATCTGTCTGGATCTTAGATTCTTTCTTACTACACTGAAATATCAGGTCTGCAAAGGTCCTGTAAAGGAATGTTTTACATTCTTGAACAAAGCTAAGCAATTAAGAAGCATCTCCAGGATTTATATTATGGCTCTGAACAGCCTCTAATATGTATGTAAGTATTGTATGATCTTCTCCCTTATAAAAGTGGTGAGAACATTGCTGAGTGTGCAGGTCTAAGTGAGAATCTAGATGGACAGTCCACTTAGGTGCTTTTATTAGTGACTAATTAATGCTTTGTCTGGATGTCACCTAAGTGAATAGAAAAATGGTCTTGTTCCAAGATATAATTTTATTAGACTGTTTTATTGGCCAATTTAAATTGGAATTTTAGAAAATTACTGACTCAAAAATAAAAAAAGCTATATTTTCTTTTTCTTCAAAATGGAAAAAATTTAACTAAATCTGTTAACATTTGTCATACTGCCTTTTGTTCTCATCCCAAATATTTGTGCTCCTTAATCAATATGGAATTTTAGAAAATTACTGACTCAAAACTAAAAAAAGCTATATTTTCTTTTTCTTCAAAATGGAAAAAATTTAACTAAATCCGTTAACATTTGTCATACTGCCTTTTGTTCTCATCCCAAATATTTGTGCTCCTTAATCAATATTTAAAATCCTCTAATATTAAAAACAATTCAAGTCTGGTATTTGCAGTCATTATATCTATATCATGAAAAGCTTCAAACAAGAAAGTATTGGTTTCCAATTTCTTTTCCTAGGTGAGAGGTTCTCTGATATGGTATTCTGGATACTCTCTGTGTCCTGATCAAGTTGTTAGGCATTGTGAATAATTTAAGAACAACATTGGAAAATGCCAAATAATTTTTTATGAATAAAATATTAAATGCAATCATTAATAATGTCACTCTCACCTAGATAGCAATGCACATTTTTTAACTTTTAATTTTGAAAGAAATTAAACTTACAAAAATTTATACATAGTACAATGTACTCCCTTACACGCTCTACCTGATTCATAATCTGTTTACATATTACTCCATTTGCTCTCTCTGTATGTGTGCACATCTACACACACACAGGGGTACTTCAAAAAGTTCATGAGAAAATTTGTATTATTTTTAATTGTATTTTTCCACAAACTTTTTGAAGTACCCATATGTTTATGTGTACATATGTATATTTTGTTATATAATTATAAGTAGAATTATAAGTAGAATTTTTGATAAGCCATTTGAAAGTAAGTTACAAACATCTTGACTCTTGACCCTTTAATGAAAACATTTTAGTATATACCTTTTAAGAATAAGGAGATTTTCCTGTAAGACCTTTTTAAATTTCAAGTAATTCAATAATTATTATCTAACATACAGTCCCATTTGTATTTTACCAGTCATCCCATTGTCCTTTACAGATTTCTCTCCCTCTGGATCTATGATTCAGTGCAAGATTATAAGAGATATTTTATTATTATCATTTTAGTCTCCCTACCGGCAATGATTCCTGAGTCAGCCTCCATCTTTTATGACATTGATATTTTTGAAAAGTAAAGAACAGTTGTTTTTAAAAACTGTCTGCCAATTTGGCTTTGTCTGAATTTTTTTTATAACCTAATTCAACTTTTGCATTTTGCAGGGATACTACATAATTGATATTATATCTTTTTCGCTTTAGTACATAAGGAGTCATAGAGTGTCAGTTTGACTCATGGTCAGTGATATTAATTTTGATCACTTGGTCAAGTAGTTTTCTCTCCCCAAAATTTTTTAAAATAAAAAATAATAGCTTTTTAAAATAACACTTTTATTGAGATAAAATTAACGTGGAAGTCACCCACCCAATTGGACCTGTACAATTTAACGGTTTTTAGAATATTCACAGAGTTGCACAAACATATCACAATCAATTTTAGAACGTTTTTCTCATCCCAGAAAAAAAATGATGACATCCCATTATGCAGTAACTTTTCACTTCCCCCAAACCCTGCTTCCATTTACATGTATCATGCATATTTTAATTTTTATAAAATGTTTTCATGCAAAAGTAGGTTTCTAAACATTATGTAGTCTAATTTACCAATATTTTCTCTTACTATATTTAGATTTGAGTCATAGTTAGAAAGTCTTTTCTTACACAAAGGAATTTATTTATTTTTTCAGTTGTTTTTCTCTTCTTTATTTTAATATTAGATTCTTGATTCACTTGGAATTTTTTTCTTTGTGTGGTGTGAGGAATGGATCCACTTCTATCTTTTTCCAAATGGCTATCAAATTATTCTTAGTACCGTTTATTTGAAAATTCTACCAATGGCTCAGTCATTGGTGATGCTATTTTTATCATGCACTAAGATTTTCACATGTACTCGAACCTATTTCTGAAGTTTTTCCTCTATTCCACTAGCCTATCTTTTCATTCATGCACCAGTAACATACACATACTATTTAATTAGAGAAATCATAGTATGTATAAATCCCTGGCAGGTGTATTATGCTCACATAATTTATTTTAAGGGTTTCATAGGTAATCTTGTATATTTATTTTTATATCAACTGTACTATCCACCTATTTTCAGAAAAAAATGGTTGTTGGTACTTTTATTAGAATCACTTTACATGTATGAATTGCAGTAAACTGATATCTTTACAATGCTGAGTTGTTGCTATGGTCTTAATGTTCCCCCAAGCTCCTGTTGGTACTTAATTTTCAATATGGTATTTGAAAGGTGGGGCCTTTAAGAGGTGATTAAATCATGAGGTCTATGCCCTCATGATTGGATTAATGCATTTATGGATTAATGG
>NW_007734267.1:84217-85589 GCF_000696425.1 Galeopterus variegatus | reverse complement strand
GTTATCAGGGAGTGACTCTGGTGGTTTTTATAAGGAGAGCAAGTGAGCACGTTAAAGAGTACTCTCACCCACCCCTTGTTATGTGACACTCTGCATCATCACAGGACACTTTAGAGATTCTATACCAAGAAGTCCTTCAAAAGGTGTGCCCTCCAGACCTTGGACTTCCCAGCCTCTAAAAATGTAAGAAAAAAATTTTGCTTTTTATAAATTGCTCAATTTCAAGTGTTCTATTACAAGTAACAGAGAATGGACTAATACCATTGTCCAACCTCCTTTTTTAAATAATTGAATGAATGGGATAAATTTACAATGTGTGATCATGGAATTTCACACAACTCTGATCTGCCCAAGACAGTGAGTCACACATGGAAGCATCAAGTTTCATACATGTCACAAGTGGAAAATGGGTTGAGAAACTTCCCTAGTGCATAAAACCGACAGACAGCCTTTCAGAAAAATCTGGAAAATAATAATGTTTAAGTATGACAACATGGACTGGACACTATGGGCTATAAAAGTTGTGAAAATGCAGAAGATTTTGACAGAAGAAATCCAGAAAATGATATCTAGGATTGAAAAGAGGAGGATATGTACAACAAAAGTTAAACTTACCACAAAAATCAATTAGTTTTATCAGTGAAAAAAGGGCAAAATCAACAAGATTAGTCCTTTGGTAAAAAACTTTTCTATTTTGTGTAACATGTAACTCCCAATCTTTTTTTCAACCGGTGGTTTTTTTTTTTTTTTTTTGCTTACAATAAACAAGAACTGAATTTTATGAAATCAGTGACATGTTCTCCCCGAAACTTTCAAACAAATGTTCAGCTCTTAGTGTCAGTTTATAGGAAGAACAAGCAAAATTCTTATTCTGGAGTTTTTAATTCTTCCTCTTAGGAGGCAAAACCTTTTATAATGTCTTTTTACATGTTTTTATTTTTATTTTTTGCTTTAATTCCCATTTCTCTTTTCCCTTGGTTCAAGTCTCATCCAGCCCTCCCCCAAATGCAATAAATTACAAAGCACCGTAAATGAGAACTACAATCAGAAGTGGCCAGTGAAAGCCATTCCAGCTCTTTATTTACTTTATCTGAAGCTCTCAGTCTATAGGTTCAAACCCTCAGCACAACCAAAGGAATGAACGTGGTCTTTCAGGTCGATGACTTCTGGGAAACACTTTTTTTTTATTATCTTCTTGTTCTGTTTTTCTGACTCTGTTTGTTTTCTGCTTTAATGGTCATATATTCGTGTGGAGCTTTGGATTTTCTTTTCTGACAAATTTTAATTTTTCTATTTAAAGTTTTTTTTTTAAATTTTAACATTTAATTGTACATATTTCTGTGGTACAGTGTATGATTTCAATACATGCATA
>NW_007734267.1:72502-83856 GCF_000696425.1 Galeopterus variegatus | reverse complement strand
AATTTTAACATTTAATTGTACATATTTCTGTGGTACAGTGTATGATTTCAATACATGCATATACTGCACCATGATTCACTTAGGGTAGATAGCATAGATTTGTATCCATCAGTCTACCACTTCTACTCCTTCCTGCCCCACCAAACTCTAGTAACCATTTTTCTACTCTCTACTTCTATGAGAATCACTTTATTATTTTTTTTTTAAGATTCCACACATGAGTGAAATCATGCAGTATTTGTCTTTCTGTGCCTGTCTTAATTCACTTAACCTGCTGGATTCCAGTTCCACATTGCTGCAAATGACGGATTTCATTTTTTTATGGCCGAATAGTATTCCATCATGTATATAACTCAGTTTTTTATCCATTCATCTGTTGATGGGCATTTAGGTTGATTCCATCTCTTGGCTACTGTGAATATTTGTCATGCACATGGAAGTGCAGGTGTTTTTTTGATATGTTGATTTCATTGTCTTTGGGTTTATAGCCAGTAGTGAGGTAGCTGGGTTGTAAGGTAGATCTATTCTTAGTTCCCTGAGGAACCTCCATACTCTTTTCCACAATGGCTGTACCAATTTACATTCTCACCAATAATGTAGGAGAGTTCCCTTTTCTTGGCATCCTGACCAGCATTTGTTATTTTCTATCTTTGTAGTAATAATCATTCTAACTGGAGTGAGATTAGTTAGGTTAGTTTTGCTGAATATAGAATTCTTGGCTGACAGACTTTTTCTTTAGCACTTTGAATATATCATCCTATCATCCCATTCTTTTCTTGCCTGTAGGGTTTCTACAGAGAAATCCACAGAGAGATGTATTGGGGTTCTGTTGAATGTCATGTGTTTCTTTTCTCTTGCTGCCTTAAGTATTCTTTTTTGTGTGTTTTGTTTTGTTTTTTTTCTGTCTTTAGTTTGCAATAATTTGATTATGATGTGCCTTGGGGTGTTCCTCCTTGGACTGAATTTGATTGACCTCTGAGCTTCCTGTACCTGGATGCTGTCACTGTTCTACATACATGGGGAATTTGCAGTCATTACTTCTTTGAATATGCTTTCTAGGTGTTTTCCTTTTTTATTTCCTTTGGCTCTGCCAATTATGCAGAGATTATTTTGCTTAAGAGAGTGCCATAATGACTGCATTTCCATTTCATTTTTTCTTATTCTTTTTCTTTTTGTTCCTTTGATTGGATAATTTTGTATGTTCTGTCTTCAAGCTCACTGATTCCTTCCTCTGTTTGATCAAGACTGCTATTAGTGCCTTCTATCAAGTTTTTCAGTTTGAATAATGTATCATTTATTTATTTCTAGAATTTAGAAATTCTCTCACCACAGCCTTTCATGCCTTCATGAGCTCTGCAGTCTCTCCTCTTCCCCCAATCTCTGGATGACAGTTATTGCAACTTAATAAATTTATATATATATATGTATATATATATATAAATTTATATAAATATATGTAAATTCTAGAAATAAAGGATACATTACATATATATTTCTTGAATATATTATATATTATACATATAAATATATGATATATTCATTTATTTATATATAAATTCTAGAAATAAATTCTAGAAATGTGTGTGTGTGTGTGTGTATAAATTCTAGAAATAAATAAAGGATACATTATCCAAACTGAAAAACTTTATAGAAGGCACCAAGAGCAGTCTTGATCAAGCTGAGGAAAAAATGTGTATATTAATTGTCATATAAAATATATATATATATATTAATTGATTCCATTCCTTTGTCAAGTTTCTCATTCTGTCCCTGAATTGTTTTCCAGATTTATTTAATTTTCTATTTGTATTTTCTTTTGATTCCATGAACATCCTCAAGATCATGTTCTGAATTCTCTGTCAGACATTTTATAAATTTACTGTTCTTCTGGGTTCATTTCTGGTGCTTTGTTTGTTTCTTTTGGTAGTATCATATTCCTTTGTTTTTTGTTGATCTGTGTCTTTACACCGATGCCTGGTCATTTAAAGATATGGCTACCCCTGCTAGATTTTATAGGTATTCTTTGGTGGTGGTAGATATTTACTGGTTAATATCAGAGCATTGTCTGTGGTCTGCTTTTTGTTTTGTTTTTTCTTTGCTTTTCTCCTTTTTTTTTTTTTTTTTTTTTTTTTTATCCTGTGATGGATAAATAGCTATCACAATCACTCAAACTCTGCACTGGGTCTTATTTGCTGCCGTGTGTGTAATTCCAAAAGTGGGGGATACTTTCTGTGGCAATGAGATTTGAGCTCTGTGCTTGAGCTAAATTGCTGCTTTGCTGGTATTTCTGAAATGGGGAAGTTTTTTGAGTAGATGAGATTTTAATTGTCAACTTTTTAATCACTTCTTGGTCTTCTGGGGTCACCCCAGACAGAACTGTGAAAATTCGGGCCTGGGACTGAATCTTTCCTGTACACTTCACCCCCTGCAAGTCTACCACCTTGAATGGTCTCCACTGTGTGGTGCCTGTGCCCATCAGAAGGCAGATCATCTGCCTTCACCGCACTCCAGTGTTCCTCAGGTGGGTAAATTACCCACTGCCAGGCATTCTAAATGCTTCCTGTTGGACAGGTTGTGCATAAATACCTCATGAACACTCACTGACCTCTGGGTGGTCAGTGAACACTCACTGATCCTTTACCTGGGGACCCTTACTTCTACAGGGGGTCAGGGGACATTTGCTAGTGGCTTTGCTGGCCAGGGAGATGGAATGGTGCACTCCAAAGCATGCTTCTCCCCTGCAGATTCCAAGTAGCTTCACACAAAGAACACTGCTGTGACTTTGCCATCTCCTGGTAGCTGCTTTTTGTGCCAGCAGCTGCTCCTTGCCTTGTAACACACCAGCCCCAGAAGATGCAAGGGTCACAGTGTAATGGTTGGAATGTTCCCTCCTCCCTCTCACCACAGTCTTTCATGCCTTCATGAGCTCTGCAGTCTCTCCTCTTTCCACAATCTCTGGATGACAGTTATTGCAATTTAGTAGTATATTGATCTGTTACAGGGGGAGCAATGTTGGGGATACTTTATTCTGCCATCTTAATGGCATCACTCAAGCTCTGGAATTTTTTGTGTATGATGACAGGAACAGGATTTAAAAGTTGTTAGGAGGGAGAGTAAAGTCAATAATCAGTTGTACATTGGGGCCAACAAACTAATGGCAAAAAATTTAATTGTGACTTAAAGATTTCTCAGGATGATTTATTAATATTGCAGACTAAACAATATCCCTTCAGTGATTTATGCTCAATGGATAATAAATGATACTTATTAGTGGAGCTTCTGCCATCCCTATGTTTTTTTGGGAGAAATAAAAGTGACAAAATTATCTTCTCCTGAATCAAATTGCCAAGGTAGTAGCTGAGAGACAGTGTTAGAAGGATGGACATGTTAGAGTCACTTACCCATTTACTCCCTGTAGTGAATTACTGATGTCAATTTGTAAAACATGAAGACTGAAACAAGTTATCACTAGGAAACAGTATAAAACTATAAAAAAGTTGTCAAAATAATTATTGTGTCCAATTGTCCAAAAGAATAGGTTTTTGCTAAGTACAGACACTCAAATACCATCTTCTGCATTTGATTTAATTTTCTCACTGTCATCCATGTAGATGGCAAAAGAGCAGGGGTAGTGCATTGTTTCAGAAAATTGAGTTTTTGCGGCATGGCTAATCTGTTGGTTTATCAGTTGTTATAAAGATCAATTCAACAATAGATATCACTACTGACTGTGAAGAAAGCAGGGAAAAACTTTAATAGAATCAAAGAATCACTTGCAAAAAAGATATCATGTGCATTGATTAACAGATAAGTAAATTAATTAAGCATAATTCTTGAATACCTAATACATGCCAGACAATGATCTGTTTACTCAGTGCATGGCAGTTAAAACAGATGAAAGACTGTATCCTAATGAAGTTTGTATCCTAGTAAGAAAGACAGTAAACAAGCATTAGCATATGTTTATTGGACATTTAATGTGTAGCTGGGCATTTCTCTAAAAACTTCACCTGTGTACCTTCGTCAATCACTCACAAAAACTCTGGAATGGGTAGCATAGTTATTTCTATTTTACAGATAAAGAATAGGAAAAGAGAAGGTGTATGGGAAAAAAAATTCCAGACATTCATATGGAATAACAAAAGACCACATAGCCAAAGCAATTCTGAGCAAAAAAAATAAAGGTAGAGGCATAACACTACCTGACTTTAAACTAGACTACAAAGTTATAATAACCAAAACAGCATGGTACTGACATAAAAACAGACACATGGATCAATGGAATAAAGTAGAGAACCCAGAAATCAACCCATACAATTACAGCCATCTGATCTTTGACAAAGGCACCAAGCCTACACACTGGGGAAGAGACTGCCTCTTCAGCAAATGGTGCTGAGAAAACTGGATATTCATATGTAGGCGAATGAAACTAGACCTGTACTTCTCACCATATACCAAAATCAACTCAAAATGGATTAAAGAATTAAATATTCATCCTGAAACATTAAAACTCCTTAAAGAAAACATAGGGTAAGGGCCGGCCCAGTGGCGCACTGCTACAGTGCGCTGCTTGGGAAGCACGGCGGCGCTCCCACCGAGGGGTCGGATCCCGCATACAGACCGGCCGCTCACTGGCTGAGCAAGGTGCGGGAGCAACACCGAGGGTTGCGATCCCATAGCCGGTCCCAGTCCAGTACGGGGGTGACACTGAGGGTTGCAATCCCTTGCCGGTCACAAAAAAAAAAAAGACAAAAAGGAGAAAAAAAAAAAGAAGAAAACATAGGGTAAACACTCCAGGAAGTAGGAGTGGGTACATACTTCATGAATAAGACCCCCGAAGCACAGGAAACCAAAGGAAAAATAAATAAATGGGATTATATCAAACTAGAAGCTTCTGCACAACAAAAGAAACAATAAACAGAGTGAAAACACAACCGAGTGGGAGAAAATATTTGAAAAATATACATCTGACAAAGTATTAATATCCAGAATATACAAGGAACTCAAACAACTTTATAACAAAAATCCAAATAACCCAACTAAAAAATGGGCAAAGGAGCTGAATAGGCTCTTCTCAAAGGAAGATATATGAATGGCCAACAGCACATGAAAAAATGCTCAACATCACTCAGCATTTGGGAAATGCAAAACAAAACCACTTTAGGATAACATCTCACTCCAGTTAGGATGGCTAATATCCAAAAGTCTGAGAATGATAAATGCCGGTTAGGTTGCAGAGAAAAAGGAACTCTCATGCACTGTTGGTGGGACTGCAAAATGGTGCAGCCTTTATGGAAAATGGTATGGAGGTTCCTCAAACAATTGCCAATAGATCTACCATATGACCCAGCTATTCCACTGCTGGGAATACATCCAGAGGAATGGAAATCATCATGCCAAAAAGATACCTGTACTCCCATGTTTATTGAAACACTATTTACAACAGCCAAGAGTTGGAACCAGCCCAAATGTCCGTCATTAGATGAGTGGATAAGGAAACTGGTATATCTACACAATGGAATACTACTTACTACTCTGCTATAAAAAAGAATGTGATACTACCATTCACAACAACATGGATCAACATAGAGAAAATTATATTAAGTGAATCAAGTCAGGCACAGAAAGAGAAATACCACTTGTTTGCACTTATTTGTGGGAGCTAAAAATAAACAAATATACAAGCAAATAAAGGGGGGGGGGAAGAAGACACAACAACCACAACAATTCCTCGAACTTGTTAAGACAAGTGAAGAGATATGATGTGGGATGGGAGGGGAGAGAGGGAGGGAAGAAAGAGGAATGGGTAAAGGGATACAAAAATCAACTACAATGTATATTGAGAAGTTAAAATTTTTAAAAGTCTAACACAGTGTATGGTTAAAAAAAAAGAGAAGGTGAATAACTAGTAATTGACAATTTTGGGATTTTGAAGCTGGTTGTTATAAATTCTGGATATTAGAAGTAAAAGAGTCGTGAGAAAGATAGATCAAGAAAAGAGAATCCAAAGTAAAACGTAGTAATGATAGTGATGGTGGTGGTTAGTGTGCATAATTTTAGAAATGGTGGTCATGGAAAGCCTCTGCTCTGCTCTGGGGGTGATTTTGAGCAGAGAGGGAGTCATGCTGATATCTAAGAGACCAGCTTTTCTAAGCTGAGGGAACGGAAAAGACATCACACATTAGGACAGTGTATTTGAAGACCAGTAAGAAGGCAAATTAGTGTGGAGTAAAGTGAGTGAGGGAGGGCAGGTAACAGATCAAGGCATTGGAATGTTGGTGGTGAAGGCGGGAGGAGGCATTGGTAGCTCATCATCTATCATCTACATCATGCATCACAGTCACTGTCACTGCTATGCTCAGATCCTTTTTACCATTTTATGTTCCCCTCCTCGACTTGATTTCACTTGCTCATGGAACTCATCTCTGTAGAATCATTGTCATTTCTGGATCCCCTTTCTCCATATACAGAAAGCTACTTAGTGCCTGGAAGTTATATACCTCAGAGCAGCCAATGAATAATGGGTGTCACATGCCTAGAGACAGGACCAACTCTGAAGAGTAACTTACCCTCCCAAGTTTCCTTGAAGGATAAGACTAAAGCTGTCTCCTGCAGAACTTTGCCTGAAATTGCCCCCTTGTGTGGCTTCTTCCCTTATACACCTTCTTCCCTTATACACCTACTTCCCTCATTCCTTTCCTATTTTTTTTTCCTGAGAACATTTTCTTAATAAACAACTCGCACATGAATCTTCAATTCAGACAATGTTTCTGAAGAATCCAACCTATAAATAATGTGACTCAAATACCTGAACTGGTTCATCATTGGAAGTGGCCTCTAAAGATAGCAGTCTGGAGTTAAATTCCTTCATGTCAGACGGCATCAAGGACCCCATTCCTGGTGGTAAGTGTAATGTTTATGCCATGCTAGAGCAGTGATTTACTAAGATTTTCACCCACCATACTTGGGATGGGTCCAGTTGGAAGGAGATACATTGGTACATATGACAGCTACTACACTGAATAGAGATAAATGGATGTTGTAATTAAAAGCATTGTCAGATTTGTTAACTGTTGTTGCCTGTAACTGATGCATTGAAATGGGAAAATGAAAGCCCCAAGTCAGCCAGATACCAACTCAAGGCATAAATTCATGGCAACGCTTGAAGAGAAACTCATGTCCTATAGCAAAATGGTTGACTATGCTGAATGAAGACTAGGCCTAGGAGATGATCATGTAAGAATCAGCACTCCACAGAAAGCTAGATTTGTCATCTCATCAAATGTCTAACAGTAAAATAAGATTGTGATAGGGGAGGACAGCTGGGTGGATACTTGTGATAGGCTGAAAAATGCCCCCTACCCCAAATATACATACCTTAATGCCTGAAAACTGTAAATGTTATCTTACATGGCAAAAAATAAAATAAAAGTTAAAAACTTAAAAAATTGGATTTCTTTGCAGATGTGGTTAATTTAAGGATCTTGAGATGGAGTGACCATCCTGAATTACCTGGTGGGGTCTTAATGCCATCACATTAACCCTTACAAGAAGGAGGGAGACTTCTCACACAGACTAAAAAGGAACGTGAAGATGGAACAGAGAGATTTGAAGATTCTGGCCTTGAATATTGGAGATATCAGCAACTTGTTGGTCTCCCATGATAATTACTTAGTTCTTCTTACTTAGTTCTGTCAATTTTCACTTTATATTTTTGAAAATTATTATTGTAGAATACAGCCATAAGATTCTGATATACTCTTATTATCATTTCTGTTATTATTACAGTATCTCTCATTATCTCCAGTAATACTTCTTGTTTAAAAGTCCAATGCTTCTGATGTTAGTATGGCTACCCCACCCTTTGGTTTATGTTTACATTGTATATTATTTTTCATTCTTCCTCTTTCAAACATTTTATGTCCATTCTTAATATGTCTCTGTTAAGTAGCATGAATTTTGTCTCTAAGTCTAATGTGATAACTTAACCTTTTATTTGGAATGGTTAGACCATTTGCACTAAATATAATTACGGATATAGATGATTTTAATCTACCATCGTATTATTCATTTTGCATTTGGTCCATCTGTATTCTGTCCCATTTTCTTTCATTGTTGCTTTCTTTTGGATGAGTCAAATAATTTTATCATTTATTTTTGTCCTAAAAGTAACTTGTTAGAAATACATATTTTGACTGACTATTCTTTAATTGTTACTAGAGATTGTAATGTGCATCTTTAACTCATTACCATCTAACCTACTTGTGTACTGTACTATTTCTTGCTACTTCTGCAATAATACAAAGTTTAAGCTGCACTTACCACCACTCATCATTTTTTGTCATTGTTGTCCCTCATTTTAATCCTCTGTACAATTTAAGGTCAACTATGCATTTGGCTTAAATAGTTCTAGAAATTTTTGTGGTTATTCTGTCTTCTTCCCCCCACCCTTTATTTGTTTGTGTCTTTATTTATTTATTAATTTTTAGCTCCCACAAATAAGTGAGAACATGTGGTATTTCTCTTTCTGTGCCTGACTTGTTTCATTTAATATAATTTTCTCTAAGTCCATCCATGTTTTTGTGAATGGTAGTATTTCGTTCTTTTTTATAGCAGAGTAGTATTCCATTGTGTAGATATACCACAGTTTCCTTATCCACTCATCAGATAATGGACTTTTGGGCTGGTTCCAGCTCTTGGCTATTGTATATAGAGCAGATGTTGGGGGGGTGGAGAGGAATGGGTAAAGGGGCACGAAAATTAAGTACAATGTATTTTGAGAAGTAAAATTAAATTAAATTAAGTTAAAAAACACACACACACAAAGAGACACCAGACATGTGCACACGCAGAGGGAAGACCATGTGAAGAGGCAGCAAGAGGATAACCATCTGCATACCAAGAAGAGAGGCCTTAAGGGACATCAATCCTGCTGGCACCTTGATCTTGGACTTTCAGCCTCCAGAACTGTGAGGAAGTAAATTTCTGTTGTTTAAGCCATCTGATCTGTGGTATTTTCATGGCAGCCCTAGCAGCCTAATACAATAGTGATATTCTCAGAAAGAAGTCAAGAGGATATTGCCACAAGGAAGAACAAACTAAAATGGTTGGAAATTTAAAATTTGATTGTTGAAATTTAATTATTTTAAGTTATCTAAATAGAATGGACACAGCTGAAGAATGAATTGGTAAACTGGAAGACCAAGCTAAGCAATTCTCTCAAAATGTTGTGCAAAAGTGAGACAGAAAGCATGAAGGAAGAGATAAAAGATAAGGAGGATAGATCTAGCAGCTTCGGCAACAGTCTGGTAGGCATTCCAGAGTGGAATCAGAGAAAATAGAAAGGAGATATCATAGAAGTCATTGAAGAGACTTCCCCAGAGTAGAAGAAACAAACACATGAATGTTTTCATTCAAATGGACCATCAAATGCTAAGCAGAGGGAATAAAAGAACCACCACAAAACACATCCACGTGAAACCTCAAAAATCCAATGAAAAAGAAAATCCTGGACACTCGGGAGAGTGGGGGCAGGGATTATCAACTAGCAAATGAGAATTAGATTAACATCTGTAATCTCAGAACAAACGTTGGGTGCTAGAAGATGTTGGAGTACTATATTCAAAATTCTAAAGAAAAATTAACATTGAACCTAGTATCCTATTCCCAGCCAAATTTCAAACATAAAATAAAGGCATTTTCAGATTAAAAAAATAATAAAAAAATAAATAAATAAAGTCAACTAGATTTAAACCTTTTCTACTTGTATTTTTATGTTTTTATTTGGGTAATTTTCCTCCAGCCTGATGAAATCCCTTCTTACTCTTATCTTAGTAGAAGTCTGCTAAGGACAAACTTCCTCAGTCTTTGTCTGAAAAATCTTCATTTTACCTTATTTTTAAGAAACATTTTCACTGGGCATATTTTTCTTCTTTGGTAATTGTTTTCTTTCAGCTCAGTAAAGATGCTATTACTTTGCCTTGTCGCTTTGAGAGTTTCTATTGAGAAGTCACATGCCACTCCCACGCTTGCCTTTTAAATGTAATGTGTCTTTTCTTTCCTGAGGCTGATATTGGTTTTATTTCTTTGTTTTTCAGCAGTTTCACTACACTATGCCTTGGTGTAATTTTATTTGTGTTTATTTTGTTGGTAACTTGCCCAGCTTCTGGAATATCTATGTTAATCTTTTAGGTTTTGGTGTCATATATCTTCAAATACGAATTTTGATTCATTATCTTTGCTTTTTTCTTCTGAGACTCCAACTGTACATACATTCAACACTATAAGCACGTTCTATTTGTCTCTAAACTCTGTTCTATTCCACCCATCCTTTTCATTCTGTGATGTGTTTGAGATATTTTATATTGTGCCATCTTCTAATTCACATGTGTGTGTGTTCAGAAGAAAATATTCATAAATATGGACATTTTCAATAATAGTGACTTTAATGATAATTACTCAAGGAAAATGGAGCTGTAAAGAATAACAAGGTGTTAATTATATGTAGTAGGTTTTTAAATAGTTTCATTTGGGGTTTAAAATTCTGTCAGTTGTGAATAATAATTCTGATTAGAATAAGCCATATTGATGAAGATTCTTTATAGATTGCTTATATAGTACCAAAAATAAAGGCTCTTGATAGTATGATAAAATAATATGGCCTTCACACCATTAAAAAAATGATATTGAAACCATGCTTTATGGTAATAAGGAAATGTACTTTGGGATAACAATATTTAGTCATCAGCAACTTGAATGTGGTCTGTGGCTAACATTTTGTTTTTCAGATTCAGCTTTCTATTTCCTTATTTCCATGATTTATATCATTTCTTTGGTTTATTACTAATATATGTTTAATACTTAAGAAAAAGCCATTATCAGTTTATGTAATTCTCATTAACCTCCCATATGAGACAAATGGAAAAATAATTAATATTTAAAGATACATACAAGGAGAAGGACATTTAGAGGGAGAAATGCTACTTTTAGTTTTGATTGAATCAGGATATATTCTCTTGACTTCAGGAGCAGCAGCTTGTATCAATCATCTGTCCTTGCTGTAGTCATAATCCAGCTGCAAGCCATAAGCCAATCAGATGGATAACTTAAGCTGGCAGAAATGTAGAGAGTCGTACCCCTTTTCATATTAGTTTTACAGGAGGCAGCTTTAAGGATTTGCAGAATTACTAAACTGCATGAAAAGGCCATTAGTCTGTCATCTCTGAACATATCAGAACATTTCAAAGTCTTTTTCAATTAAAATTATATGACTTTGCAAACAAAGTTACTATAGTTGTGTGAAAGCCTGAAAATCATTGTTGAATAATGAGTACTTTCTCGTGGCTAACTTTGCA